>NC_143488.1:21033506-21205520 GCF_027475165.1 Benincasa hispida
CCTCATGCGTCCACACTTCTCCATCAACGCATGCCTACACTAAGCTTCCATACTTAGCCAATTTTCACTTGTTATATTATCCAAAACTCACCCAATTAAGTATTTCTAATACTTAGAATTTTCTTCCTCCATCTTCCTACTTTCTTTACCTCCTTTCATAATTTTACTTAACACGCTTGTTACTCACTTTTGTAGGAAAAATGGAGTACGGGGTTTACAGTTAGCTCCCCCTTAAAGAAATTTTGTCCTCGAAATTTGCTCGGTCTTACTTATAAGTAGAGCTTCACAACATCCTTTGGTTGTAGAACTTTACAACCTTCTTCTTCTTTTTCTAAGTGTCAATGCTTCCTTCAAAGCTCATCAGACATTTAGGCAAAATTCTACCCTCTAAATTTTCAGCTTGGGTTCCCGTCAACTATTCTTAACTCCAAAGCATAGTTTAGGGACTTAGCCAAACTTCTCCTCCAAGGCAGGTATTCCAGGCTACTTCCTACCTTTTAAGAAATTATGTAAGGGTGAGGATATCACAACAACTGTGATGAGCCACCGAGAGGTGTTCGACAATTATGAACTATGATTTGGGATAAATTCCTCCTACAAGGCTTAGTGATGCGATAATGATCTTTTTCCAACCCTATCTTCTCCATATATTTTCTCCACGCCCAATCTGCTGCATCCTTCATTCTCTTATTCGAGGCTCTGAGAATGTTTTCTTTGATAACCCAAAATTTAGTTCATCGCATGTTCAAAGCACACTCATAAAAAAAACTAGCTTCACCGCATAGATCACATTTATTTAATGCAATTGTAGTAGATCCCCATGTTTGACACTCACAATTAGGTTTCACTTGGCCTGTAACCGAGAAAACTTGTGATTGGTGCATGTTCATTATACTGCAACATACGCGTGTTATTATTAACGCATATCACTTATAGTCTAGTGCAAAATTCATCACATATTTTAAAACCAATAAGTTTTTGGTACTGTTGTCAGAGATTTGAGAACTAATTGAGTGTTGGATTTTTGTGATTTCTTGCAGGCACCATTTCCTTTTTGGGAGTACTGCAGACTGAAGCAACAAGCTCAAGACGATACATGAGTACGGGAACAGAACCCGAGCTCAACATCGACCCTGAAATAGAAAGGACTTTCCGTCACATAGTAAGATATAATCATAATAGATGTAGAAGGAATTCAATGCTATGCTATAACTCAATGCTATGGAAAGTAAGATTTGTTGTAGTGTAATATGTTTACAAATAAAAAAATTAATTGTATTTTTACTAACTAAATATTAGATTAATTGTGAATTATTATTAGTTAATTAATCATAAACTATTATCCTTTTTTAATATAATTCTACATGTAAAACTTTAAAACTCAAATTCAGATGCATTGAAAATTTAAAAATGTTGTTTCTAAAAAATTGCATTATTTGTATTAAAAAAATTAAAAAATAATTAAAAAAAATCAATCCAAATTGGCTATCATATATATTTGTTAAACTCAATGAATCTAAAAACATAAAAACATAATCTAAATTTCTTACTAAACACGTCCACATTTAAAAGAAAATTTTCATGAATGATGATAGTATTATGATGTTTATAGAATACTATAATTACCTAGGTTGAATATCTTTTGCTTCTAAAAAAACTATTGTGACATTCAAATGTTCAAGTAATTTTAAGATGATTATCTTAGATTATTTGGATAATATGTTGAATACTTTTGGTTAAAATTGAATTATTGGGTTAAGATAATTCAATTTGAAATAATATGTTGTGTCGCCTAGTTTGCCACCAGAGTTCATTTGTTGTCCTTCATGCACAGATCCAGCGGCGCCACTCGCCTCGGTAGCACGTTGCCATCGCTACCAGTAGAGCCGTCGATGAGCAGATCGTGTGGCTTCCTTTCAATGGTACATTGGATGTTCCTTTGGGTAAGACCTTTGCTCTTCTTGATGAATGTTGTGTGTTATCTCGAATACCCATTAACTCTTGGCATGGTTCGGTTGTCACCTATTATGTTCTGATTTTAGGTTATAGCTTGGGGGTTTTTTTGAGTTGTTGTACAACAATATTTGTGATCCCTTTTGAGGAGTTGGTGATTATCTTTTTGGTTCTTCCTAATTTGTGAATACCCATTTGTTTTTGGCATATAATTGAAATTACCCCTAATGTTGTGTGTATAGGATTGAAGATTGGGAGGTTTTAGGATGCAATAGTGTGTTGTCCATCGAAGTTGGGGTGATTTCGTTGGAAAGGCTTTGAGACTTTTCCAGTGAGATTTGTGTTCTCATTCAGCTCTGAATAATGGAGTTAATTTTTGGTATCTGATTTAGGGCTCGATTCAAGATCGTATTAGGCAAGGAAGGAAATAACTTTGCTTGAATTTACATTGAGTTAAGTAGTCTTACTACTAGAACTGCCTTTATGTCAGACGATACAATTAGGATGTTATTAATGGCTCTCTTAGACTGTTATTATGTTTTGCTTAACTAGAGAGGATGTATGAGCATGATGTTAATTTTATAAGATATGCCATGAGGATGTGAGCATGAGGTAATGTTACCATGTTGTGGGATTCTGATATATGTTGCAAGTTAGATATGATAGTGATAATTGCTTTCTATTTGTGGTCATGTACTCACCAGAGGTTTGTGTTTTCCTTAGGATTCACCAGAGATTTATGTTTTCTTTGAGATTCGCTTGAGGTTTTTGTTTTCTTGGGGATTCATCAGAGGTTTGTGATTTCCTTCAAGATTCACCAGAGGTTTGTGTTTCCTTTGGGATTCAATAGAGGTTTGTATTTCCTTCGGGATTCACCAGAGGTTTGTGTTTCTTTCGGGATTCACCAAAGGTTTGTGATTTCATTCGAGATTCACCACAGGCTTGTGTTTCCTTTAGGATTCATCAGATATTTATTTGTACATCTCACCTACGGTAGGGTGAGTTTAATTATTCACTAGATAACTTTCCATGATTAGTTGAGGCTGTTGCATGTCCCACTAGAATGTTGAACTTATTGGACATAAATGCATAGCCTTACCCCGGTAGTGGAATTACTTACAGAGTATTTTTATGCTCATCATTTTCTTATGATATTCTTTTCAGGTAAAAGCAAGGATGGACCGACGAATGACTAGAAGAATTCGTAACCGTGCTACTGGGATCAGACAGATGCTTCCACTCATGTTTTCATGTTTTCAAATTTGGAATGAGCCTTAGAATTTAAAATTCTAGAACTGTTTATGTTAAACTTTTAAATTCATAAATGTTTTCTAGTTTTTATCTTATGTTTTTAGGGGAACCCCGAACAAATGCTTTAAGATTTTTAGTGAAATTTTATTAATTTCATTTAATATATGAAATTGTTTTATTTTTCTTTGTGCAAAGAGTCAAAATTTTTTTTTGAGGTCTATACATGCATGAAGTAACGTCTTAGAAAAAGTTAGAAAAGTTAGGTCATTCCAACTACAATTATTTTAGTTCATTATTTTATTCTTAAAATAAACTATAACCTATAGAAAGAGGAGAGAAAGTACATAATTTGCTTCTTTTCATGAAAAAAATTATGGAGAGCTTTTAACATTTGTCGTGGTGATCGGTAGAGTTGAAACATCAACTTAACTCTCTATAACTATTTGGTAGTTTTGTGTTAGATGGAATGGGCTAAACTCTTATTCTCTTGTTTGTATTATTGGGCCCAATATATGGGCATTTGTTTGGTTACGGGTCTCAAGGGTTTGCCTATAATTCTCTTGTATTGTTTGCTATACATTTTTGGATATTTGTAATACATACTAGAATCAGAGAAAAAATATAAAAATATATTACATCTTTAAAATATTTGTAAATATAGATGAGTTGACTAGTCAATCTTTGAATTTTTTTTTAATTTTTCAATTTCGCCCTCCCTTGTCTTATCTTGTTGGACAACTTCTTTTTTTAGTCCTTTTATTTTTCTTTCTTTTCTTCCATTTTTGCTTCTTCCCTCATTTTTCCATTTTTCCATTTTCTTTTTTCTCAGATTTTGTTTCTTCCATTTCTTTTTTTTTTAATTTTATTCTTCTTTTATCCGATTTTTGCTTCTTTCCTTTATTTTTTTTATTTTATTTTCTTTCTTCGATTTGTGCTTATTCCTTTTTTTTTATTATTTTCTTTCTTCTGTTTTTGCTTATTCTTTTTTTAATTTTCTTTCTTTTCTTCGATTTTTTTCCTTTTCTTTTTTTATTATTTTCCTTTCTTTTCTTTCTCCGATTTTTTTGCTTCCTCCCTATCTTTTTCTTTTTTTAATTTTTCTTTTATTTCTCTGATTTTTGCTTCCTTTTTTTTATTTAATTTCCTTTCATTTCTTAAGTTTTTTCTTCTTCACTTTTTCTTGTTTTTAAAATTTTTCTTTCCTTTATTTGAATTTTTTCTTCTTTCCCTTTTTTTTCACAAGAATTATGAGGCTGAGTTTCGTACTCAAGACTTGAAAGTACTCAATTCATAAGTGACTTAACACCAACAAGCCAATCATCAAGTTTGATTATTATAACAAATAATAAATATAAATAGAAAATGAAAGTCTATCAGTGATAGCCACTAATATTTTCTATCACTAGTAGCTTAATCTTTTATTATATTTTCATAGATAACCACTTATAGAAATCTATCATTGATAGCTACTTATAGAAATTTATCATTGATAGCCAACTTAGTGAATTTAATTAATAAAGTTGAATCTCAAACTAAAATGTAAGTGGAATGTCTAGAAGTTATCACTAATAGCATGTTTATCAGTGATAAAAAATATCATTGAAAAGAAAAGGGACTTAAAAATATTTGGAGAGGACAAGAAATGGGCAAAAGGTTGTTCAGTGGCTATGATTAATAGAAGCTACTACTGATAGCATGTTACCAGTGATAGAAGTTAATACTAATAGAATGTTATCGATGATAGAAGCTACCCGATAGCACGTTATGGGTGATATAAGCTACTCAATAGCACGTTATCGATGATAGAAGCTACCATTGATACCACGTTATCAGTGATAGAGAATTATCATTGATAGCATGATATTAGTGAGATCATTGATAGCATCTTATCAGTGATGTTATAAGTGAAAGAAGCTATCACTGATAACCACAATATGAGTGATGTTAGTGATATCGGTGATAGAACATAGATGATATCTATATATCGAGTTTCTTTCAAAGTTGATAACCAGTTATAGAAGTCTATCATTGATAGCCTTAAGTGTTAATATTTCAAGGTTGATTCTAATTGATGAAAGTCTTTCAGTGATAGCGACTGATAGTTTCTATCGATGAAAACCATGATAAAAGATTATTAGGGATAGCTACTGTGGCTTTCAAAGTTGTTGGTCTTCTTTCAAAGTTCATCACTATTTATAAATCTATCATTGATAGCAATTGATAGCCTTAAGTATTGATATTTCAAGGTTGATTCCAATTGATGAAAGAGAATCAATGATAGCTACTGATAATTGATAGCAAATTAAAAGCTAATATTTCAATATTGTATTAATTTTTCTTAAATTGAAAGCTATCGCTAATAGCAACTATCATCGATAGCAATTGATAGAAGCTATCAACGATAGAAACTGATAGCAACTGATAACAACTATCAGTAGGCTAGCAAGACCAAAACAAGAGCAGAGGGACGAGGATTTGATCGAGATGTTCAAAAAGGTTCAAATAAACATTCCTCTCTTGAATGCGATCCAGCAAATCCCCAGGTATGCTAAATTCCTGAAGGAGTTGTGCACCAAAAAGTGGACATGTAAGGATAGAGAAAAGGTAGTGGTAAGTAAGAATGTATCAGCTCTTCTAAAACATAATATTCTTGAAAAATGTCGGGACCCAGGTATGTTCACTTTGCCCTGCATAATTGGTAATAAAGTCATCTAACATGTTATGTTAGATTTAGGAGCCTCTATTAATGTTATGCCCTATCATGTTTATGAGGATTTGAAATTGAATGATTTGCAAAAAACTACTGTATACATCCAACTAGCTGATAGATCATATATCCAACCCTTAGGGATTGTTGAGGATGTATTTGTAGGGATAAAGCCTACGCAGCAGAAAACAACAGATCTAACTCTAATTTAATATCAAACAAAATTAGCATTGGAAAATAAACCTAGGCTAAACATAGACATTAAAAAATAATTTAAAGGAATTCATACCTTAAGAAAACTTGTTGGATATCAACGACATCTCCAAGAAGCCTTCACTGGTATTCTCTCACGGATCTGACGAGGCAGGATTGTGGGATCCCCTCTTCTTGATCTTGGATTAAGGGAGAATAATGAGAGGAAAAAAAAAAGTCTGAGAGAGATCTTTTTTTTTTTCATTCACACACTAATTCTTAGAGATCTGTGTCTCTTCTGTGAGAGTCAGAGGGAGAGGGAGAAAACTTGGGGAGAAGACTCCCTTTCCCCTTGAAAAACATAACTCCCCAACGTGGCGAGTTACAAATTTTTTATTTAATTTATTACTATTATAATTATTAATTAAAATATAATTTTAATTTATTTTAATTAATAAAATAATAACAAATATATATTTAATTTAACTAAATAAATTAAATCAAATTTAATTTATAAAATATTAAATTAAATAATTATTAATAATCAAATTAATTAATAATAATTAATTATCTCATATATTTAAATAAATGTGTATTAGAATCGTATTCTAATACGTCCCTCTCACATAACCTATAGTTTTAATTCAATTATATTAATCAAATCATATTTGATTAAATATAATTAAACTAAAATAATTAATTTTCCAATTAATTAATCATAAAATTAAATATCACATATTTAATTATAATTGAATCACATTCAATTATCTTTCTCTCAAATAATCTATTGTTTTAATGTGCATCTTATGTGCATTATTTTTAACCTATAGTTTTAATATGAAATTAATTCATATTACATTTAATATTTGAAATTCTTCAAATATATAATTCTCCCATTAATTTATAAATCAAATTCAAAAATAAATTTATATCATAAAGTTTAATTAAATTATAAACTTTATATTATAATGTATCAACATACATTATATTATTTTCCCTTAGTTAATTTGAACAATTCAAATTATTTTAATTTCCTCAATACCCTTGAATGAGCTACAAGTGGGACCTAATGGACCTACAGATCAAAAGCTCCAACGATATGAGATTAATTGACTAAACTCATTAACCAAGTTAATCAATATTCGTTAACTATCGGTACACTCCACTATAGACTCACAATTGCACTCTTCTCACTGTAGATATATTACTTTGTCCACGAATGTAGACCAATAACAGCAAGTTAGTTATTCATGAGTGTTCATAACACCAGCTGGGTCAAAATTATCATTTTACCCCTGGGTTACTTCTACATCCTTAAGTACAAGTGTTCCTCTAATGAACAACCTGTTTGTGGTCTAACCAACAAACATAAATCCCTCTCAAGCCAATGAGAGGGCAGGACCTTATGTTCAATACCCAAAAACATCACTTAAGGGAACACTCATCTACTTTCCTAAAGCAGGAAAGAAGTGAATTCCATCTTATGATATTATGTTCCCAACTATCCACTCG
Organism: Benincasa hispida; assembly: GCF_027475165.1. NCBI lineage: Eukaryota > Viridiplantae > Streptophyta > Magnoliopsida > Cucurbitales > Cucurbitaceae > Benincasa > Benincasa hispida. The sequence continues at coordinate 21,041,122 of NC_143488.1, forward strand.
GTTTTGTCCCCAAAATGGTATGCCTATTGAGTCGGCAAACCAGCTACTCTCACCCATTCAAATCAAAGGACAATCCCTCGTGAACAAGAGTTCATAACTCACTCAAGATTGAGATTAAGTTGCCTAGGTCATCCTAGTGAAATAGAAACCCAACTAGTCAACGGTGTTACAGCTAGGGGTTACTATTTCGCAGTCTAGTCTCATGCAAACTCATTGCATGGGATACCCCCACTCATATGTCTCTTTATATTTATCTAAGTAATTACATGCTTCATGCTATGTTAATTTAAAAAAATTATAACAATTATATTAATAAAGAAATTAACCTATCATGCATAAACTATATATCATAAAATTTATAATATAAAAATGCATGAATATGTTTAACCTAAGGTGAGATTATATCTAAATGACATTCATAAAGAATTTAAATAGCCAATGAACCGGTTAATTGGTCCCTAGGATAAAATTAAAGCAAAAAATTACATTAATTTTACTAATTTTATCCTAAGTAGTCTTCAACCGCACCCGTAGAAGAGTTCGAATCGTGCAAAAAAAAAAAAAAACTTAAAACGGGTCATACCGCTTGAACCGGGTTGAAAAAACATTGAACCAGGCCAAAACCACTCAAAAACGGTCAAAAACTACTTGAACTGGACCAGAAAATCGCTGAAAAAACACTGATTCGGTCAAACCAGGCGCAAAAGTCAAAGAACTGGCTGATAAACCACTGAACCGTGTCCAGACCGAGTTGCATCGGATGAGTCAGGCCGAACCACGCCTGCGAGACTGAACCGGCCAGATGACCCGCGCCTTCTAATGTCACGTTGACGTCAGCCTAAACGTGAAGCTGACATCAGTGATCGAATCAGACGAACCAATCTTCTCTTGAACCAGATCGCACGCGAAGCGCTGGGGCTGACGTTGGATGCTGACGTCAGTCCTTCCGTTTTATAGCCCCCGTTTTCCGATTTTCTTTTCTTTTTCTTTTTTCTCGAATTGCAGCCACTATATTCCTCCGTTTTTTGCCAAAATTGATCCTGATCTTCATCGATCTTCAACCTAATTCTAGACACGGACTTACAGACTCGATTTACATTAAAATGCCCAAAAATGCAGAGACCCTTACATGATCAAATGATATAAAAGAATGTAAATCTATAGCAACTTAAACCCAAACAACTTACAGCAAACCAAATAACATTCATAATGCATTTAGTCCCACAATAACCAATGTAAAAAATTAAAATTTGATATTAAAAGAGAGTATGCTCTGATACCAATTGCAGGGATTAAAGCGCCATGTAGCAGAAAACAACTGATCTAACTCTAATTTAATATCAAACAAAATTAGCATTGGAAAATAAACCGAGACTAAACATATACGTTCAAAAATAATTATAAGGAATTCATATCTTAAAAAAAAACTTGTTGGATATCAACAATACCTCCAAGAAACCTTTACTGGTATTTTCTCACGGATCTGACGAGGTGGGATTGTGGGATCCCCTCTTCTTGTTATTGGATTAAGGAAGAATAATGGGAGAAAAAAAATCTGAGAGAAAGAACTTTTTTTTTTTCCATTCACACACTAATTCTATGAGATCTGAGCCTCTTCTGTGAGAGTCAGAGGGAAAGGGAGAAAACTTAGGGGGAGAAGACTCCCTCTGACTCTCACAGAAGAGGCTCAAATCTCATAGAATTAGTGTGTGAATGGAAAAAAAAACATAACCCCCAACTTGGGGAGTTACAATTTTTTTTAATTTAATTTATTAATATTATAATTATTAATTAAAATAAACAAATCTAATTTTAATTTATTTTAAGTAATTAAATAATAACAAATATATATTTAATTTAACTAAATAAATTAAATAATTATTTATTAATCAAATTAATTAATAATAATTAAATATCTCATATATTTAATTAAATGTGTATCAGAATCATATTCTAATACACCCCTTTTACATAACCTATAGTTTTAATTCAATTAATTTAATCAAATCATATTTGATTATATATAATTAAACTAAAATAATTAATTCTCTAATTAATTAATCATTAAATTAAATATCACATATTTAATTTAATTTTATTATTGAATCACATTCAATTATCTTTCTCTCAAATAATCTATTGTTTTAATGTGCATCTTATGCCACATTATTTTTAACCTATAATTTTAATATGAAATTAATTCATATTACATTTAATATTTGAAATCCTTCAAATATATAATTCTCCCATTATTTTTTAAATCAAATTTAAAAATAAATTTATATAATAAATTTTAATTAAATTATAAACTTTATATTATAATGTATCATCATACATTATATTATTTTTTCTTAGTTAATTTGAACAATTCAAATTACTTTAATTTCTTCAATGCCTTTGAATGAACTACAAGTGAGACCTAATGGATCTACAGATCAAAAGCTTCAATGATATGAGATTAATTAGCTAAACTCATTAACTGAGTTGATCAATATTTGTTAACTGTCGGTACACTCCTTTATAGACTCATAGTTGCACTCTTTTCATTGTAGACGTATTATTGTGTCCACGGATATAGACCAATAATAGCAAGTTAGTCCTTCATGAGTGTTCGTAGCACCAGCTGAGTCAAAATTACTGTTTTACCCCTAGGTTACTTCTACATCCTTAAGTACCAGTGTTTCTCTAATGAACAACCTGTTTGTGGGCCAACCAACAAACAGAAATCCCTTTCGAGCCAATGAGAGGGCAGGGCCCTATGTTCAAGACCCGAAAACACCACTTAAGGGAACACTCATCTACTTTCCTAAAGCAGGAAAGGAGTGAAATCCATCTTATGAAATTACGTTACCAGCTATCCACTCGGTTTTGTCCCCAAAATGGTATGCCTATTGAGTCGACGAACCAGGGACCCTCATCCATATAAATCAAAGGACAATCCCTCGTGAACAGGAGTTCATAACTCACTTAGGATTGAGACTAAGTTGCCTAGGTCATCCTAGTGAAATAGAAACCCAACTAGTCAACGGTGTTACAGCTAGGGGTTACTATTTCGTGGTCCAGTCTCCTGAAAACTCATTCCATGAGATACTTCCACTCACATATCTCCTACACGAACACGTTGAATCATTGTGTTTGTATCAAATACAAAGTAGGTCGTATCCATAGTGTTATAGGATAAGGTACCCAACCTTATCCTTATACTATAGACCCTTTAGGTTGTATCTTGAACATTGATCCCCGTATGTCTCCACATACAGCTCAAGATTCATACAACAACCCAAGATGTTAGTTTATTGGATTAGAGTTATTTAGGCATGATTAACATAATATTAAGCAATAACGCTTTATTGAAAACATCAATAATAATTAGTAATGAACAATCAAAAGTTACATTTACTATCTACGAGTTTTAGGGCCTAAAACCCAATAGTATTGTTACAAGTTAAGGACTTGATTTTCCCGGTTGGTTTCTATATACTAAATATGGATGAAATTTCTACACCTTCATCTTCTACAATTCTGTAAGGTAGATGCTTCAGGAAAACTGCTAAGACGAAAATTGATGCAGATAAGGGATGTCTATCAATAGAATTTGATGGGGAAGTTATTTCTTTTAATATATATGATGCCATAAAATTTCCTAAGAAATATCTATCCTTGTGTTTGATTGAGGCGCATGATGTTATTGACGAGATTGTGTCGGATGATGATGATAATAATTCTAGCATGTTGGTTGCTCCCTGCAATGATTTGGATTCGCCTGATTCACATGATTTATCTCTTCTTGTTCTTAATGTTAGCAAATTAGGACCTTCTTCTGACTTCGATATTTTTTATTTGCAGGTTCAAGGGATTGAGCTGAAGGCTCTCCATAACCATATAAAATATTTGTACCTGGGAGAAGTAAACACCCTTTCAGTCATAATCTCCAGGGAATTGATGCCTGCCCAAGAGGAATCCTTATTTAAAATTTTGAAAACTTATAAGGAGGCAATTAGGTAGACTCTAGATGATCTAAAGGGAGTAAGCCCTTCTCTTTGCATGCATAGGATCACTTTAGTGGAAAGAGCCAAGCCCACAGTCTAGTCCCTCAGAAAGCTCAATCCCAATTTGAAGGATGTCGTTTTCAAAGAAATTATCAAACTCAATGAAGCCAAAATCATTTATGACTGAGTGTTATGATCTTGCTCGGGACGATCAAGTCTTAAGTTGGGAGTGTTTGTTAACTCTCAAAAAGAGCTATTATTCCTAGCTTAATTATGGCTCGTTATCAGACTTTACATGTTTGTTTCCCTATTTTGTAGGTACTGAGCAATCATGAGGTGGAATTGGCAATTTGAGACCAAACGAGGTTAATTTGAAGCAATCAGGAGTTGATTTAAGCATCCGGGCTTCGAAAGAGTTGAGATTGCCAAATTGCCATTGAGTACTGTCAGCTATTGAGTACCATCCTGTCAAATTCAGAAAACAAGCATTGAGCAACAAGGAAGTGAGTAGCGAGTATCGAGTAAGCAAGTAGCAATTAACGAGTCTCTGCAGAGCACTCAGCGTTACGACGCTCCTCATAAGCCTTACCAATGCTTATTCGACGCTGGAAGGCAGTAGCATCAAGTGTAGGGCAATGTTGCAACGTTGCCCTGTAAGAGTATATTAGCATGTAGCAGAAGTAACAAGGATTAATAGCATTCTATTTCATTAATTTTGGTAGAAACTAAAGCATGCTCATCTAATATAAGAGAGTTTGAAGTCATACCTTTATAAAACTTTTCAAGATCTTGATCCTCAGCAGTTGTCTTCTCCAAAATTTGTCATGAACCACCTTAAGATCTTCCCCACTATCCTCTTGGAGCTTTAGAACGAGTTAGAGGACTCAAGAACAGCTTGAACGAACAAAAATTAGGTGTGAAGCTCACTGCTATTAAACCACTTGAAGAACAATTCTTCTGACCGATTTTTCAGTAAAAATATTTTGAGTGCATGCCTTAATTCCACTCCAATCTTCTTTATTTATTACAGGTGAACATGCAAAGAAGATGGCTGCATGAGATGCAACTCATGCCTTGGAGTAATTAAAGCCAAGGTAAGTGGTTTTTGTGTGAGCTAGTAGAAGATGGTAATGGAAAAACCTATTTTTTCCATTTTGTGCAAATCTTGTAATTTTTCAATTTTCCCCAAAAAACAAATGATTTCAAAATCCGTTTGATTTTAAAATTGAAAATATTATTAATTTTATAAAATTAATTTCAGAAATTAATTTTCTAATAAAATTAATAAATAATTATTTAAATAATCATTTAAATAATTCTAATTAATTTAATATAAAAAAATTAAATTAATTTTTACACAAATCCATCTTTATATATTTAAATCATATTTAAATATAAATTCTCCTATTTCGTTTCATTCTAATTTGAACGTTTCAAATTAACTTATCATGCTACTCTAAAGCTTATCCATTTACGAGCTAGTACGGGGACCTCGTGGACCTACAGATCATGGGCTCCAACGATCTGAGATTAATTGGCTAAACTCATTATACCGACTTAATCCCCATTCGTTAACTAATGGGTCACTCCACTATAGCCCATAATTGAACTCCTCTCACTGCAGATAAATTCTGTCCACTTGATATAAACTTAATCCGTAAGTCGATCCTTCACAGGTTGTTCATAATCACAGCTAGGTCAAGGTTACGGTTTTACCCCTGTGAATACATTTTGTTCTTTAAGTTCTTACTGATCCTCTAATGAACAATTTTGATTCATAATATCTATGAATCAAGTTCTTTCTCTATCATGAGAAGGCGGGGTCCCGATTGTTCAAGACCTGGAATCAGTATTTAAGAGAACAACCTATCTGCTGACGCTATATCGGGTAGGAGGGAATTACATCCTACAGAGCTATATGCCCAGCTATTCATCCGGTCTTATCCCCAAAATTGAAGGCTTATTGAGCAATGCTATTGGACTACTCTCACCCATGCAAATCAAAGGATAATCTCGAACAAACAGGAGTTCATAGCTAGCTCAGGATTAAGATCAAGTTAACCTAGGTTACTTAATAAAATGAAATAGTCAGTTTTAACAGTAAACGGTCGTTATAAAGAAAATTGACTATTTTCATGGTCCAGTCTATATGAAAACTCATTATATAGGATGCCCCCACTCACATGCCTCAACATGAATGATCTATGGATCACATCATTTGTAGCACTTTACAACTCTTTGTTACAACTACAGAGCGAGCCACATCCAATAGTGTTACCAGGATGAGATACCCAACTTCATCCATATACTTATTAGACCATTTAGGTTATATACTGTTAACTTGATCATATTTATGTCACCACATAAAGTTAAAGTATTTAGACTATTGCCATGGATATGTTTATTGGATTTTCATAAGAGAATGCAAAATCAACAACTTATTATTATTTATAAATAGAATGTTTAACACGAACTGCGAGTTCTAGGACATTCCTAACATGCCCCAAGCATCGTGACTCTCCAAAATTAATCATCGCCAGTGTTGCAACGCATCTCAATGCTCGAACCTCAACGTTGTAAGATAGTATACTCAGTGTTTCAACACCCATTCCAAGCGTTGCAACGCTACGATGGTTGATGGAAAATTTTTGAATGTGCAGTACAAGCAAGTGTTGCAACGCTATTTCCCAGCGTCGTGACTCTGCATGCAACTTATAAATATTACCTTAGTGTTCATCATTAGAGACACAGAAAGAAAAGAGTTCAAGCAGCCACCTAACGCATTCCTCTTCCGAATAGAATGAATTTTTAGAGTTCAGTTCACTTTTGAGAGCCATGGAAGCCAAATTGCCAATCGATCATCATCATAGTCAACCTCGACTCTTTCCATTGATCATTGTAAATCCAATATGCTTTTTAGAGGCTAGGTAATTTTCTTGGGATAGTTTGTACGTCTTAATTCTTGAAGTTTACTATTTAATTTATTCAATTGTTGTGAACCTTTAGGTGGATTTGATTAATTAATAATAGAATTTCGGTGAATTTCTTTGGCAAACTAATTTATTGAATTTCTTGTATGCAAAATCATTCTAGCCTGTGCATAGTTGATTGATTAAGTTGCACGTATTAAGGTCGCATGTTTAGGGTCTAGTTGGCCAAATTCATGTATGCCCTAGTATAATCCTTCCCAAATAAATCATGCTATAAGATGTGGCTGTCTGGTTTGTAGTGTGTCTCGACAATTGAACCCTTTACTTAATACTTTTTAGTTTTAATGTGAAACCCGAACTTCCATTTTCCCTACTTAAACAGGAAATAAGAGGGATTAACTAAGTATAAGTTAAATCCTATGTTGAAGAGAAGGAAATTTCAAGTGTTGAATAGATTTTCCTTGAGTAGTTTTGAGTTAAGCCTTAATTGGTGAAATTGGGCTAAGTAGAAAGCCAAAAAGAACTATGCGTTGGAGGCTAGAAAAATAGCTAAGTATTAAACAATGTGTTGCCCATGAACATTTGAGAGGTTATTTGGGTATTGAAAGAGGCTAAAGTGCGGCCGAGAGGAAAGGCTATGTGGGGATAAGCATGCGGCAACCAATGTCTTGAGAGGTTAGCAAAGCATGCGGTAGCCTCAAGTTGCGTGGACATGGACATTGGGCGTTGGAGTTGCGTGCGCTGGTTGATGGTGTAGTAAATAAGCAGTGGTACACAATGAAGTATATGAATCGTGTAGCAAATGAGCAGCGCTACACGATGGGGCATGCGATCGTGTAGCAAAAAGGGGAGCTACACGATGAGGTAGGCGATCATGTAGGCAGACGCTGGACAATCGTGTAGCAAAGAGGGGAGCTACATGATGAGGTAGGCGATCATATAGGCGATAGCGCTAAACGATAGCACTAGATGATAGTGTTAGACGATGAGGCTTTGGCACTACACGATCGGCATCAGTGCTAGACGATAAGCGTGGAAGCTAGACGATGTCACTAAACGATAGCACTTGACGATAGCGTTAGACGATGATGCGTTGGCACTGCACGATCGACATCAGTGCTAGATGATAAGCGTGGAAGCTAGGCAATAGTGCTAAACGATAGCACTAGATGATAGTGTTAGACGATGAGGCATTGGCACTACACGATCAACATTAGCACTAGATGAGGACACTAGGCGATGGTGCTACGCGATGAGGTGTGTACTAGACGATAGTCGTGCTTCGCTAGTTGATGGACGTCAGCGCTAGAGCTGTGCAGTAGATGGTGCTATGCGGCAACACTATGTGATGGTGCTATGCGGCAGTTGTACTAGACGATGAGCAAGGCGATAAGACAAACCATGGTGGATGCATGGTGAAATGTCTTGCATTGTTAAGGCTTGCGGTATAAGTTTTTTATGCATTGGTGATGTGCTATGCGTTGGACATCGAGGGCATGTGGGCGCATAGAACAAGGCTAATAGTATGCGTTGGAAGATTGTTGGCCATTATCCTACTTGAACACATAGGGCAAAGGTAAGCCACGCGAGAGAGAAGGATATGCGGCCAAAGATGAGCCTTGCGAGCATCTAGCATATGTGACCAAGTTACGTCAATTGGATGCACAAGGTAGGATCAAATGGATGCATTTGTGGTAGGATGGGTGCATATGAGATTGGATGGACGCATTCAAGGTCGTCATCTGGACATGTGGCTTGTTGGGAAGAAATCTTAGGCCTTAAGTAAATGATGTGGATGCACAAGAAGACATGCAAATTTAAGCATTATGTGTTGGATAAGGAAGACGAAGACACCTTAGATTGCGATGGAATGAAGTTTGTATTGATAGTGTGGGGAAAAGACACTTGGACATGTGGCCAAGTAGGAGGTGTCGGCCATAGAGAGATTTTGGACGCCTATAAGTAGAGCCAAGGACTTCTCTTCAGATGATAACTCGATTTCTCTTCAAAAGACATTAGAAAGTGTATGAAGGCCAATTTTGAGGAATCTATGTGTTGATGGAAGAACGCATGCATTGGTAGCAAGACCATGTGTTGGTCAAGAGGTTCCAAGAGAGGAAATGTTGTCGGACAGTGGTCTAGAAGTAACATCAAATTGAGACAAGGCGTTCTCCCAAAATACTTGTGTGTTTGGAGTGATTTTAGAGCCACCTGAAAAATAAGAGAGTCTAGTTTTCAAGGTAGGGCTGCCGGAGAAGAAGCTTCAAGGAATCGGGCTGGAAAAAGAGAAAAAGACAGAAGGGTCGAGCAGTCGAATAAACTGAGCTAGTCTTGATGTTTTGAAGATTTCGGGAAACCCACGAGGCGTTCCGAGCTAAGATTTTGAGGTAAGCTTTCTGAGAGATTTTAGAGCATATTTGTAGAAGAAAGTATCTGAGATAAATCCTATAACTATGAGTAATCTGAGCTTTAGATTGAATTTGGATCTTAGTGTTCAAAAGGGAGCCCGAGGTGATCAAGGAACTTCTAGAAAGGAAGATTCCTATTGTTACCAAGGTGAGTGGTACTTTCCTTTAAGTCTTAAGTATATGTTTTAGAGTAAATTGTATAAGCTTATGTTATGAATGAGTATCTAGCATGAGAATGAGATTATGTGATCGGGATGGTCAGGGGGTCAATAGACCTAGTTCCTAAGCTCGAAAGCAAAACCTCACGGGATGGTCAGGGGACCGAGAGGTCTAGTTCTTGAGCCTGTGGGAGGATCCTCGTATGGGATGGTCAGAGGCCGATGGGCCTAGCTTCTGAGCCCATGAGCGGGGAGCTATGTGCACATAAGAGACATAGGGAAGAAGGGGAATGCAAAAGAGTAAGCATTCGCAATTCGTAACAGTTAACTATCTACCGTGTGTGTAGGTAGACAACATACTCATTCTAAGTAGTTATCAGTTTAGCTATCTACCGTGCGTGTAGATAGAGTTGAGAACAAACCCACTCGAAGTTGAGGTTTGAATGTAACCTGGTATACCTATGATATGCTTGTTTTTATGAGTTGAAATAGACTCTAGAAGTTGCTTACCACTCACTGAGCTTTGTGAAGCTCATTCTTTTCTTTCATGTTTTTCTTCCCAGGTAGTGAGAGGTGAGAAGTTCTAGGGTGCTTCTAAGGTCAACGTCTGCTACATGTCGTAGTCGCACTTTGATAACAGGCAAAAATGCACGTTATCATAGTACTAAGTTCTTAAACAATGTTTGATTGCGTTGATGAAATATGTTAAATTGCGTCCATTAAGCATAAATTCTATAATATTGTGGTCGCATGCGTCCAACACACTAGAGCAGTTGATCTTTACATTTTTGTGTAAAATATGCGTTAACGCAATGCAAAGAGTGCGACCACAGGAATACATTGGTCGAGCGCAACTTCAGCACAAGACTTTGCATTGATCGTGCTCGCAAACATTCGCCCAAGAAGAATCACCGCAACTTGGTCAGCGCAACATGGTGGGCGCATCCGGGTGAGAGGATAATTAAGAGCGATGGGACAAAAAGCTGATGATAGTCGGATCTAAATTAAGATGACAGCCGATAACGGTCACAAAGTACATTCAGCTTTATCGGTAACAATCATTCATCGCGTCAATCAGGAATTAAAGCTATCCCATCTGTACAGCCAGGAGAGAGAAGTCGCCTTTGACCATGGAAACTCTATAAATACCAAGTGAATTCTTCAGAGAAGGGGTAAGCAGTCGATTACTTCATCACTTTACAAGTTCACGTCTTTGTCCATAGTCTTCTTCAATTTAAGCAGACGCTAGGAAGAAGGTGTGCCGATAGATCATTCTGAAAAGCTTGGGAAAGCACCGAAGCTCCAAGACAGAGAGAGGGCCGACGCCTGCAGAAGCGGGAACATTTGTAGATCAAAATAGATGTTCAGTGTAAAAAGCCTCGGTCAGCAAGAAATTGCTACCAGGCTCTCTACCTTTATTTTCCACTATCATTTTGTACTCAATTCAGTTATAAGAATGGAATGTCTGTCTCTATATCTGTTCACTCTCTATTATTTATGCATGAGTAGCTAAATTAGTTGAATGGGTCGAGAAGTAGTTAGCTAGCATAACGAGGGAATCTTCATCTTTGTGATTATCTTGTTTATGTATGCTTCATTCATCTATTAGAAATACTCGGGAGGGTAGTCTAAAGACAGGATCTAGACTTGGAAAGGTCAGGTCAGAATCTAGGTTTGGAAAAACTAGGTTAGAACGCATTAACAGGAGATAGGCACTTAGGAATGAGCACTATTTGTTATCAACGCATCGCATGCATCTCAGCAATAAGGTATGATTGTATGCGGTCACTTTGCTTTCATGCATTTTGCATCAACACATAGGACAAGAGTAGAGACCTAGGGATAAGCTCTATGGACATTTTGCATTCAACACATGCATCCTATACTTTGGAGCATCGTATTTACATTGGGAAATGACTTGCTGTGCATGGTTGTAACATGATCACAAGGTTTGACGCATTCCTGAGTAATGCTAGCTAAAAGACTTTCTCAAACCGTTCATTGCATACTCATTGCATCTATCAACGCAACTATCTTTCTCAAATCCGCCACCTTATTTACTTCTTTTTCATCAATGCAACAACACACCCACATTTTATTTATTTACTCGGTTACCACAAAGTTTTCATAACATTACCAACACAACTATTTTCACAAGTCCTTGTGTTTGACCCTGGACTTACCAGCAAACTCGGAGGAATTTACACTTGAATTCCGTTGGGGAAACTTGAGTGCACAACGCAATCCACCAATGCATATCATCCATATTTCCATTCAATAAAATAACGCATCAAGTTTTTGGCACTGTTGCCGGGGACTTCGACCTGGATATCTGGTGAACTACGACCTGGAGATTGAGAGAACATTTCGAAGGAGACTATGAGACCGCCAACAGCAACCACAATCTGATAAAGAAGAGATGGCGGAGTAGCCTAGAGGTGGAGCACTAAATGATAATAATGTCATGGCGAATCCGATTCTGTTGGCAAATGATTGCAATAGGCCCATTAGGGACTATGCATCGCCAAACCTCTATGATTTCTCTCCAGGAATCATGATGCCTGCCCTTGACGGAAGCAGATTCGAGATGAAACCGGTGATGCTGCATATGTTCCAGACTGCAGGTCAATTCAGAGGAAGGCGTGGGGAGGATCCGCACGCCCACCTCAAAAGTTTTATTGAAATTTGCAATACTTTTATATTCCCAAACATCTTTGCTGAAGAAGTTTGACTAACGTTGTTCCCATTTTCTCTTTGTGATCAGGCTAGGAAATGGCCTTATTCGCTCGAACCAGGAGAGATTACTTCTTGGGAGCAGGCAGTGGAGAAATTCATGAAAAAGTATTTTCCACCTGCCGAAAACGCAAGACGAAGAAAGCTTATTACTAATTTTGAACAAGATATGGACGAATCGCTCAACAATGCTTAGGCGAGGTTTAAAAGGTTGGTTCGAGGTCGTCCACATAATGGGCTACCAGACTGCCTTCTAATGAAAATTTTCTATCACGGTTTGAATCCTACTTCGCAGACCGCTGCCAATGCGGCAGCCGCTGGTGGTCTGCTTGACAAAACTTACGAGGAGGCGAAGAATATTCTGGACCGCATCTCCAAGAACCATGAAGACTGAAGGGAGAGTGACCAGAGATTGAGACTCAAAGATTTTGATACAAATAACGGTGCCATTGTTTCGTTACAAAACCAAATGATCGCAATGATGAATTTGATTCAAGGAATGGCGATCAGTAGCCCAACACCGCAAGGTGGACAAATAAACACAATAAGTTAAAACACTGCAAGGTGTGTGACTTGCGGTGATAGGCATGCGATGGAAGATTGCCCGCAAAATTCATAGTCAGTATATTTTGTAAAGAATAATCCCTTTTCAAACACTTACAACCCCTGGTGGAGAAACCACCCCAATTTTGCTTGGAAGAATCAACAATAAAATTTTCAATCTGTGGCGCAAAAAGAAGGGCCATCGGGATTCTTTCAACGCAACAACGATCAACAGAGCAACCAAGCAAGTAGCTCACAACAAGCAACACAATCTTCTTCTCTAGAGAGCCTATTGAAGCAATATATAGAGAAAAATGCTTCAATGTCAGGCTACGTCCATTCGCAACCTCGAATTGAAAATGGTCTAGATTGCAAATGAGCTAAAAAGCAGACCGCAAGGGGCATTGCCAAGTTCAACCGAGCTTCCACGCAACCCAGGGGGATCAGGAAAGGAGCAATGTCAGGTTGTGACATTGCGCAGTGGAAAGACTGTGGAGGGAAAAAAGAAGGATCAGAGTAGAAAAACTTCCATCGCAGCTGAGCTCGAGATTGCGGTAACGCAAGAAGAAGAAAGATAAAATGAAGCTGTGGAACCTTAGGTTGTGTCAACCTCAAAGTCAAATGAAACAAGAATCGTGAAAGTCCAGTTACCACCTTTCCCTCAAAGGCTAAGAAATAAGAAAAGTGAAGAGGTATAGTACCAACATTACTTATCTATGTTAAAGCAATTATATGTTAATATTCCTTTCAGTGAAGCGATTGAGGAAATTCCTGCCTATGCCAAGTTTCTGAAGGACATGGTAACCAAGAAAAGAGGCATTGCAAAATTTTCCACAGTGGCATTAATGGAAGGTTCCAAATCCATAATCCCACTGAAGATGAGCGATCTTGGGAGCTTCACAATTCCTTGCTCCATAGGAGGACTTTATATTGGGCAAGCCTTGAGGGCCAGCATAAATTTGATGCCACTGTCAATCTTTCGACAATTAAATGTGGGGTAACTTGTGCCCACCTCCGTGACTCTTCAATTGGCTGACAGATCTCTGGTTCATCCAGAAGGTAAGGTGGAGGATGTGCTGATCACGGTTGATAAATTTATTTTGCCAGTTGACTTCATCATCCTAGATTATGAGGCCGACAAAGATGTGCCCATCATTTTGGGGTGACCTTTCCTATCAACGGTCGTGCTCAAACTGATGTGCACAAGGGAGAAATCACTTTGAGTATAAACAGACAGAAGCTCAAATTTAATATAATTCGTGCCATGAAATTCCCGGATGGCAATGCATGCATCCGTAGTTGCCTGCAATTTGATTGAAGAAGAAAAGTCTGATGAAGAGTGTGAAGAAGAGGATGGCAATGCATCCGTAGTTGCCTGCAATGCGATCTTAGCAAAAACAAAAAAAGAAGAATAAATGATCACAATGCAAGAAGAAGAGCCAATAGAAGAAAAAAAACAACGCAACCTTCCCTCGTGGAACCACCAACACTTGAACTAAAGACCCTACCAACACATTTAAAGTATGCATTTCAGGGGCAGAATGAGAAGCTGCCAGTGATAATTTCCTCTGCGCTCAACGTAGATCAAGAGAATGCGTTGATGAGCATTCTCAAGAAACATGAACGAGCAATTGGCTGGACGCTTGCTGACATTAGAGGAATTAGCCCCACGTACTGCATGCACCACATTCGTCTTAAGGACGGCCACAAAGCAACTATTGAAAATCAATGCAGACTTAACCCTACGATGAAAAGAAGATTATCAAGTGGTTGGATGCAGGCATTATCTACCCCATTGCAGATAGCACGTGGGTCAGCCCCGTGCAATGTGTGCCGAAGAAAGGCAGAATGACGATAGTCCCCAATTAGAACAATGAATTAATACCGCAAAGAACCATCACTGGATGGCGCATATGTATGGACAACCACAATCTGAATGCAGCCACAGAGAAAGATCATTTCCCTTTGTCATTCATTGATTAAATGCTAGACAGACTAGCAGGGAATGATTTTTACTGCTTCTTGGATGGATATGCCGGGTACAATCAAATCATGATAGCTCCTGAAGACCAAGAGAAGATCACATTCACCTACCCAAATGGGACATTTTCTTTTCGCCACATGTCGTATGGTCTCTGCAATGTTCTGAGCACGTTCCAGAGGTACATGATGGCGATCTTTTCAGATTTTCTCAAAGACTCAATGGAAATATTTATGGATGACTTCTTCGTTTATGGGAGCACTTATGAAGTCTGCCTGGCCAATTTGGAGAAAATTATGAAAAGATGTGAAGAGATGAACCTGGTACTCAACTGAGAAAAATGTCACTTTATGGTGAAAGAGGGTATAATGTTGGGACACAAGGTTTCCCAAGAAGGGTTGGAGGCGGACAAGGCAAAGATCGACGCAATTGAAAAGCTTCCACCTCCAACCAGCATGAAGGCTATATGAAGCTTCTTGGGGCATGCTGGATTCTATAGACGATTTGTTAAATACTTTTCTAAGATTGCACGACCATTGAGTGCGTTGTTAGAGGCAGATAGAAAGTTTGAATTTGAACACAATTGCCTCAACGCATTTCGAATTTTAAAAGATGCACTGATTACTGCGCCCGTCTCGATTGTGCCGGATTGGACACTGCCATTCGAAATCATGTGTGATGCAAGCGGGTATGCGATGGGAGCCGTGTTAGCACAAAAGAATAAGACTATTTTGCACCCTATTGCATATGCGAGTAAAACTTTGAACCCTGCTCAAATCAATTATACCACCACCGAAAAAGAACTCCTAGCTGTGATTTTTGCGTTGGAAAAATTCCGGGCATATCTATTTGAAACCAAGGTACTCATTCACACTGATCACTCGACAATCAAATATTTGATGACAAAGAAGGACGCAAAGCCGAGGTTGATCAGATGGGTTCTCCTTTTTCAAGAATTTGATATCGAGATAATTGATCGGAAGGAGACAGAGAATCAAGTTGCGAATCACTTGTCCAGACTGGAAAATCTCGAGGTTGATCGCAATGAATCTGAAGTGAGTGCAGTGTTTCCAAACGAGCAGCTGTTCTACATAGAAGAATTGCCCTGGTATGTGAACATCGTTAATTATTTGGTTTGTGAACAATTTCTTGAAGATTACACATACCATCAACAGAAGAAGCTCAAGCATGAATGCAAGCATTATCATTGGGATGAGCCGAATCTGTGTAAAAGAGGTGCAGACCAAATCATTCGATTATACGTCCCAAATGCTACTCAACAATGCATATTGTCATAGTGCCACGATTCACCATATGGAGGGCACTTTGGAGGACAACGTACTGTAGCCAAAGTTTTGCAAAGTGGATTCTTTTGGCCTTCATTACTTAAGGATGCTACTGACTACGCAATGAAATGTGATCGGTGTTAAAGCACTGTAGTATTTCATGGAAGAACGCAATGTCAATGAACACTATCTTGGAGCTGGAATTATTTGACGTCTGGGGGATTGATTTCATGGGACCATTCCCTCCTTCACATGGCAAGCATTATATCTTATTGGCTGTCGATTATGTTTCCAAATGGGTAGAGGCAATTGCATGCGCCACAACTGATGCGGCGGTAGTCTCTCAGTTCCTCAAGAAAAATATTTTCACTCGTTTTGGCACTCCCTATGCCATCATAAGTGATGAAGGATCACACTTTGTCAACCACAATATCGTCCACAAGGTGACCACCGCATACCATCCGCAAACAAATGGCCAGGCTGAAGTGTCCAATCATGAAATTAAATTGATACTTGAGGAGGTAGTAAAACCTTCGCAGAAGGATTGGTCAATGAAGCTTGATGATGCATTGTGGGCATACCGAACCGCATTTAAAACACCTATAGGTATGTCCCCCTATGCATTGGTATTCGGTAAGGCGTATCATTTGACTTTGGAGCTAAAGTATAAAGCATTGTGGGTGGTCAAGAAACTGAATTTTGATTTGAAGAAAGTAGAGGAAGTATGAAAACTGCAATTGGTCAAGCTAGAAGAATGAAGGGTCAATGCATATGAGAATGCGAAGATTTACAAAGAGTGCACCAAGCGCTGGCATGATAAACGCATATGCAGTAGAAACCTCTAAATCGGGCAAAAGGTCTTACTCTTCAATTCGAGATTGCGGCTCTTCCCAGGAAAATTAAGATCGCACTGGTCTGGTCTCTTCATCATCAAAGCAATATTTCCACATGGTGCGGTGGAACTGATCACCGAGGATGGTAGTCGAACATTTAAAGTTAATAGACAACGGATAAAGGCATATTGCAGAGGAGATTTCCAGCCAGAAACAGTCTCCGCAAAGTTGAAAAACCCGGACTATCCCTTACTTAACTCTTGAAAATTTAACTCTTCATCATTTTACTATTATCAGTATTTCAATTATGTCTCAAAAAAAAAAAAAAAACTTGTTGTTTTGTTTTAAAATCATTTGACCCTCTCTTTTTCTGTTTACAAGGATTAAGGCACAGGATTGCGAAGAAGCAAATGATCTCATTCCATCACCGCAATCCACAAGAGCAAAGATTGCCGCAAGGATGGATGCATCAATACTCAATGCAGGCTACAACGCTAAATTTGGGGGTGTACTTTATTTCAAATTTTGCACTATCATATTGCATTCTACTTTTCAAAGTTTTATCACTGCATCCTCCTTGATTACCGTAATCATTTACCAAGTAGATAACTTTAGTAGTTTACCGCATGTTGTCCTTTACCAAGTATAATTTCCATGATGAAAAATATGCTTCTATCTCTTTCGTATATACTAGAGTCAACTTCAATTTTAAGATAGTCACCTCATGAAATATTTCTAGAAGTTAGGGGTTTGTTAGCTTTCTTTCAAACTTCCTTTACAATGCATTCTATGACCATCGCATGAAATTTTAATTTCTCTTGGCAATGAGGACATTTCCGTATTTTAAATTTAGGGGTGAGGTATTTATTTTCTACCTTGCTATAAAAAAAATAAAAAATAAAAAAAAAATTTGAGAACAATAACTCCACTGTCAACGCAATAGGAAACCCATGTTGATAAGAGTTAAGTTGTGAAAGGCACTTTCCCGTAGTTGGATGTCCGCATGACACACGTGGGGGTAAGCCAAAACGAAAGTAAGTCACCAGGATCAATGCATAAATCAATGACCGCAACCCTACTACCAAATCGGTATAAGTTTAGTCTGAGAAAGAGTGCATTGCTCGTAGTTGGATGTCCGCATGACACACATGGGGGCAAGCCAAAAGGAAGACAAGGCACTTGGATCAGCGCAAGGTCAGAAAAAAAATAGCAAAAGGATAAATCATTTGACACCCCGGTGGAAAATTTCCTTTTTGAAATAAATCATGCGATGTGCCAAAATTTAGTAATGTCCTTTTGAAAGTTAAGCTTGCAATCCCTAAGTCTTAGAAATATTTTAGGAAGAGACTTGAATAAGACTTAAGGAAATTTTGGCATTTAGGATTTGAACGAAGTATCCTTGAGAAATCTAGGGAAAGAACTTTGCGGTTAACTTGCTAAAGGAATCTTTAGCTTATGCTTGAGGACAAGCATTGTTTAAATTTGGTGGTGTGATAACGGGCAGAAATGCACGTTATCATAGTACTAAGTTCTTAAACAATGTTGGATTGCGTTGATGAAATATGTTAAATTGCGTCCATTAAGCATAAATTCTATAATAATGCGGTCGCAAGCGTCCAACGCACTAGAGCAGTTGATCTTTACATTTTTGTGCATAATATGCGTTAACGCAATGCAGAGAGTGCGATCACAGGAATACATTGGTCGAGCGTAACTTCACCAGAAGACTTTGCGTTGATCGTGCTCGCAAACATTCGTCCAAGAATAATCACCGCAACTTGGTAAGCGCAACATGGAGGGCGCATCTAGGTGAAAGGATAATTAAGAGTGATGGGACAGAAAGCTGATGACAGTCGGATCCAAATTAAGATGACAAGCGATAACAGTCACAAAGTACATTCAGCTTTATCGGTAACAATGATCCGCGTGTCAATCAGGAATTAAAGTTGTCCCATCTGTATAACCGAGAGAGAGAAGCCGCCTTTCACCATGGAAACTCTATAAATACTAAGTGCATTCTTCAGATAAGGGGTTAAGCAGTCGATTACTTCATCATTTTACAAGTTCATGTCTCTGTCCATAGTCTTCTTTCATTTTAAGGCGGACGCGAGGAAGAAGGTGTGCCGATAGATCGTTCCGGCAAGTTTGGAAAAGCACCGAAGCTCCAAGAAAGAGAGAGGTCCGACGCCTGCGGAAGCGGGGACATTTGTAGATCAGAATAGATGTTCAGTGTAAAAAGCCTCGGTCAGCAAGGAATTGCTACCAGGCTCTCTATCTTTATTTTCCATTATCATTTTGTACCCAACTTAGTTATAGGAATGGAATGTCTTTCTCTATATCTGTTCACTCTCTGTTATTTTTGCATGAGTAGCTAAATTAGTTGAATGGGTTGAGAAGTAGTTAGCTAGTATAACGAGGGAATCTTCGTCTTTGCAATTATCTTGTTTATGTATGCTTCATTCGTCTATTAGAGATACTCGGGAGGGTAGTCTAAAGACAGAATCTAGACTTGGGAAGGTTGGGTAAGAATCTAGGTTTGGAAAAACAAGGTTAGAACGCATAAATGGGAGATGGGCGCTTAGGAAGGAGCACTATTTGTGATCAACGCATCGCATGCATCTTAGCAATAAGGTATGATTGTATGCAGTCACCTTGCTTTCATGCATTTTGCATCAACGCATAGGACAAGAGTAGAGACTTAGGGGTAAGCTCTATGGACATTTTGCATTCAACACATGCGTCCTAGACTTAGGATCATCACATTTACATTGGGAAATGACTTGCTGTGCATGGTTGTAACATGATCGCAAGGTTTGACGCATTCCCGAGTAACGCTATCTAAAAGACCTTCTCAACCTGTTCATCGCATACTCATTGCATCTATCAATGCAACTATCTTTCTCAAATCCGCCGCCTTATTTACTTCTTTTTCATCAATGCAACAACACACCCACACTTTATTTATTTACTCGGTTACCACAAAGTTTTCATAACATTACCAACACAACTATTTTCACAAGTCCCTGTGTTCAACCTTGGACTTACCAGAAAACTCAAAGGAATTTACAGTTCAATTCCGCTGGGGAAACTTGAGTGCACAACGTAATCCACCAACGCATATCATCCATAATTCCCTTCAATAAAATAACGTATCACACTTCTAGAGGGTTTTAAGAGTGGTCGTTGTAAACTTTGTAGTTAAGTCTTGGAATTGTATAAAAATTACATTGTAGTAATAAAATGGGCCTACTTAATCAGTTGTTGTTTATCTCCTTGTCTTAAAGTTTAATTAGTATATTAAAGAAGTTCAGATGGGCAATAGGTATCACAAAAGGGTGGTATTTGCAGTCCCCCACGCATCTCCTTGGGATCAGGAGTGTCGGCTCGGATGGGGTGTGACATTTAACTCGTATGTCTCTGAGAAGGAAAAGTTTAAAACTAAATTAAGGCTGAGATTGTTATCAAAATTGGCTAATTGGGCCATTAGAATTTCTAAGAATTTCTAATCCCAAGATTTTCCATCAATTTTATTCAATCCCCTTTTCCGTGCTAACTCTTATTTTTTCCTCTCTGTTTGGTTTTTAATGTAATTTATAAACAAAATCAAGAATCATCAAAACCCCCCTTTATTTGGAATTCATAAATTGGTCTAAGTTAATTCAACAGTCTCCCTATGGATTCAACCTCGATCGTATAACATTACTACGTTTGTAGTATAAGTCTTGGATCGATGAAAATAAATTATCTTTGCTTGGGCCGGGAGTGGTTACGACATGCTAGTCCTGGAGTTCGAACACGCGTCGCCGCCGTCCATCGGTCTAGACGGACGGATGAGTTCAGGTTTATTTTTCTTACTTATCCTTTTTATTTAATATTGTTGACTTTTGACCGTTGAAATTCTATCCATTGGAGTTTTTATCTTTTATTTTTTCATTGGAATTATGACTGTTGAATTATGTTCGTTAATGGACCGTTGAGATGAACCATTCCGATTTCTCTCGTTTCGTTTTGTCCATTGGTGTCCTCCTCTCCTTCTCTATATAACTCTGTTCAGTTTTGTGAAGAGGATACACACAAATTCTTTCTTCTCCTATTTGTTTCTGTTGTTTTAAGCAACCTATTCTTCGATTCTAGTCCTTTTTTCGGCGAGTGCACGCCTAAATTTGGAGGCTGTGTTAACCTTGCGGAGCAATCGATTTAAGCGATTAACACCGAGGTCGTGCCGTATTTTCTTTCAAGGCAGTGGTTCTTCCACAGCACGATAACATTCATGAAATCTGGTTCAACAATCTGTAAGCAAATAACATGGATGTCGATCAAGAATAGTAAGGTTCTCCATAATCTGTCCATGCTCGAACCACTGGATGGAGCAAATTATCGTCATTGGTCTTAGAAATTATTGATCTTCTTTTAGCAGTTGGAGATTGATTACATCATCACCACAGAATTGCCTATTGAAAAGGTGAGCACAGTCTTTGATCCAGAATCCTTCGTTCAATCCATTGATGTTTCAGATCAATCTAAGCAGTTCACAATTAATCCTGATAAGTACGAGAAAGACAACAAAATAGTCTGTGGCCATCTGCTGAATCATATGACAAATTCAATGTTCGATTTTTTTCGTGGTCGAAAAATCAGCAAAGGTAATTTTGAGTACATTAGAGTCCCGATATGGAGGAATGATGCTGGTCGCAAAAATTATGTTATTGTAAATGACTTCAATTCCAAATGACAGACGAGAAACCAGTAGTGAAGCAGATACATGAGTATGAAAATTTGGTGGCGAACATTCTGGCCAAGGGCATGAAAAAGTGTGAGATTCTACAAGCTGATATGCTGCTTGAGAAATTTCCCCCCATCCTGGAGCGACTACAGAAATCATTTAAAACACAAAAAGAAGGATCTAACACTTCAGGAGCTGATCAGTCACATGTGTGGAAGAAACCAACAAGCTACAGATAAGCTAATTTCTAGAAATCTCAATTCAGTTAATGTGAACTTGGTTGAATCTTCTGCTGTTAGCAAAGACAAGTCCAAAAAATAATAAGAAGCAATCTGGAAAGAATAATTCTTTCCAGAAGAATGGACATTTGATAACCCCAAAAATGTTCTATTTTCCTCCTCTTAATTCAAGGTCGTTGCTATAATTAATGTGATTATTTGATGATTTTTTAGGTATTGACCATCTTGGAGGTAGAATCAGTTGTTATCATTTGTAGCACTTTACAAAAATTGTAACACCTATAAAGCGAGCCATACTTGTAGTGTCACCAGGATAAGGTACCCAGCCTTATCCATCTACTACAGACCATTTAGGTTATTACTTAAACATGATCCACCCATATGTCTCCACATACATGTTTAAGTTACAAAGATAACCTTGGATATTAGTTCATTGGCTTGTGGTTAATGCAACTAAAATATCATATATTTTATAAACAATGAATAAAATATCACATATTTTATTAAAAACATAATGAGTTTTTTCAACAATGTTTACAAACTATAGAACCCTATGAGATTTATGGCATCAACTCTAACAATCTCCCACTTGACCTAAAGCTAGTGGGGTGTACAATATAATCGAAATACAAAGTACAGAAAAAATAAACTAGGGCGTATAATATCTCCCACTTGCCGTAGTCCAGACATGGCCTGTCCCATAGACCCATACTCTGTAGGTGACCTTCAAACACTATAGCCATGAGGGCCTTTGTAAATGGCGTTTACCTCCGAAACTATGTACGTGACAATCACGTCCCCTCGATGCACAATCTCTCAGATGAGATGATACTTCCGCTTTATTTGCTTGTCGCACTTATGACTCTTAAGCTCTTGAGAATTAGCCACAACACCACTATTATCAAAATGAAGTGTGATGGGCTTTGACATGTCTGGACAACTTCCATATCAGTCAAGATTTTCCTGAGCAAAACGACTTCCTTAGCAGCTTTACAAGCTGCTACATACTCAGCCTCCATGGTGGAGTTAGCGATGCACCCTTGCTTGGTACTTCGCCATACTACTGCTCCTCCGTTAAGAGTGAACATTGATCTTGATGTGGATTTCCTAGAATCCTTATCAGTCTGAAACGCAGAGTCTATGTATCATTTGAGGATCAAATCCGTAGAACCATACACAAGCATGTAGTCTCTCGTTCTCCGTAGATACTTGAGGATGTTTTTAACGGCTGTCCAATGATCTAATCCTGGATTAGATTGATATCTACTTACTATCCCCACTGTATAGCAAATATCAGGTCTAGTACATAACATCGCATACATCAAGCTGCCCACAACAGATGCATAGGGGATTCGTCTCATCTCCTCAACCTCTGAGGTGTCTTAGGACACTGTTCCTTAGACAATGTAACTTCATGCCTGAAAGGCAATAAGCTCTTTTTAGAGTTCTGCATCGAATATTTGACAAACATCTTTTCAATATACGACACCTGAGACAGTGCTAGCATTTTATTCTTTCGATCTCGAAAGATCTGAATACCCAGAACAAACTGAGCCTCTCCTAAATCTTTCATTTGGAATTGGGTCTCTAGCTAGTTCTTGACTATAATCAGTAAGCCTACATCATTCCTAATGAGTAGGATATCATCTACATACAACACTAGAAAAACTATTGAACTATTGATGATCTTCTTCTATACACAAGGCTCATCAATGTTTTGATTAAAGCCATAAAGTTTAATCGCAGTATCAAACTTATGTTCCAAGATCAAGAAGCTTGTTTCAGTTCATAAATGGACCAATTAAGCTTGAATACCTTTTGCTCTTGACCTTGGGTTATGAATCCCTCGGGTTGCACCATATAAATGGTATTCTCAAGATTGCCATTCAGACAAGCAGTCTTGACATCCATTTGCCATATTTCATAGTCAAAATATGAGGCCATGGATAGGAGGATCCGAATAGACTTAAGCATGGCAACCGGTGAGAAAGTCTCCACATAGTCAACTCCCTCAACCTGGGTATAACTCTTTGCCACCAGTCTAGCCTTGAAGGTTTGCACCTTCCCATTAGCACCCCGTTTCCTCTTGTAGATCCATTTACAACCTATAGGTTTAACCCCATTAGGTTGATTTACAAGATCCATATGGAATTTAAGTACATAGACTCCATTTTGAGATCCATGGCTTTGATCCATTCATCTCTGTCAATATCCTCAATTGCCTTCTTATAAGACAATGGAACCTCAACTTCGCGATTAGCTACCATAGCCAGGATTTCAGTTAAACCCATATAGCAAATAGGTGGGTTCGCAACCCTCCCACTATGTCGAGGTTCCCTCAACACTTGAGGTGAATTTGACCTATTAGATGAACCTACTTCAACAATTCTTGTTGAGATACTAGGTTCTTCAACAACTCTTGTCGAAGATGCTGGGATTGGTGTCCCAATTCTCCCGGAGTCTCATTGTTTGTAATTATACAAATTGTTTATGAATAAAATAATTGTTATTTCATTCTAGCATTTACTCATATCCAATAAACAAAGGTCCATGGTTATCTTATGTAAACTTAAGCATGTATATGAGATACACAAGTGGATTGTGTCTTAAGTGATAACTTAAATAGGTTAGTAGTATAAGGATTAAGGAAGGATTCCTGATCCTTGTGACACTACGGATACGACCCACTTTGTAGAGGTTTGCAAGTGTTGTAAACTACTACAGATGGTATATCCTGACCATTCATGTGGAGACATACGAGTGGGGGTATCCTATACAAAGAGTTTGTATAAGTCTAGACCACGAGATGACTAGACTTTTTATATAACGTCGTTGATAATGGAGACTTACATCTCACCTAAACGACCATAGGTATCACGACCTCAATCCCGAGTGTTTTGGGAATTTCTGCCTTTGAGGGTGGTCCTTTGACTAGTATGGGTGAGAGTGGGCAGATTGCCAACTCAACATGCCTACCTTTTTGGGGACTTGCTGATATGGGAGCTGGGAACTCAATTACACAAGGTGAAATTCACTCCTTCCTCGAAGCAAGGGTAAGTAAATAGATTGCTCTCTTAAGGACTGATTCCGGGGCTTGAACAAAGTGGCCACAACTTCTCTTTGGAAGAGAGGACTCAGTCATAGTAAGACTATGACTTATGTTCATTAGAGGATTCAGTTGTATTTAAGGAGTTAGATGTAACTATAGAGGCATAACAGTTATTGGCCAAGCTGTACTTATGAGCAATCTGTGAAGGGTTGTCGCACTGTTGATTGGTTAAGATGGACACATAATATATATGTAGTAAGGAGAGTTCAATTGTCGGTCTTTAGTGGAGTGCCTGACAGTTAATGAATGGTGGATCCCATGACTAAAGAGTTTAGTTAGTTATTCATGTACAGTTAAAGCTTCGAGCTATAGGTCTAGAAGATCCCCTTGGTAGCTCAATGGATTCAAGTTGAAGATCAGTTCTTAGTGTTGATTTGACTTGTTCAAATTGACAATTGGTAATTCGATTATATACGATATGATCAGTGTTGTGTATGAGATACATCTAATTTAGGATTAATGTAAATGAGATTTACATTAAGAGCCATGGAATAGAAAAAGAGTTATAGTTTGTATGTTTCATGAGATGAAATATTAAACCTATAGTCTATAAATATAGTATGATATGTTGGTTATCATTTATATTGATAATAATATTAATTATTGGATAATTATCTCTTTTTCTCTAATAACCAATTGAGTGGGAGGTTATTGGTGGTTTCATGGTGATAATTGGAAGAAATACAAGTTATTACATCTCAAATAAGTAAGACAATGAAAGAATGCGATGGTAAAATAGGCAATATCATGTCCAAAAGTGCTAAATTGAAAAGAATTACGATCACAACCGCTCATCGCATAAAAGCAGTTAATTTACCTATTTTGTGCAGGTACAATGCGATGACGCATATGAAATTGCGATCTAAAGGCACAATACGTCAGCGCGCTTGAAGTTGCGATCGCCGATCGTGAGAAGTTTTCTTGAAAGGGTGATCGTACAAATACCTCGCATCAAGGCGATAGCATAATAAATCGTGATGGGACGTAAAGCTAATAACGGTCGATTCTGAATTTAGTTGACAAGTCATTAAAAGCCACACTGTAGCAAGTACATTGAACTCTCGATGACTTCTAAATGGCACAACAGAGTAGGGAAATTAATGTCGCCCATTATTGCAATCATTTGTAAGAAAAGTTGCTTCACCTTGAAATCTATAAATACCGAAGGCCACCAGAGTGAAGGAGTTAGTTAGTCCATTCACACACATACTTATACATATACATAGAGGACGGAGAGAGAAAGGAGACGAGGCAAAGCCGAGAGAAATTGCTCTCGAACAGATCGAGAGACTACCGGAAAAAAATACAAAGAAGAGAGGGCCAACCCTTGCGAGAGCAAGAATCCACATTTAAAACAAAGTTGACGTGATGAAGAGCAGTGTAAAAGGCCACGGGAAGCAAGACATTGCTTATCAGGCTTGTTATCTCTCAAATCCATTTGTTATTTTGTATTCAGTACTTTATTTGCAAAAAATGGAAATTTCATTTCAATCTATGTTCAATCTCTCCATACCATGCATGAGTAGCTAAATTTTTGAATGGGTTGAGAAACACTTAGCTAGCAAGACTTAAGATTTACATTTTATGCGATCATCTTGCCTTATGTATGCATCATTCACCTTTGGACGTACTTGAGAAAGTAGTCTAAAGATAGAATCTAGGCTTGAGAGAGTAGGATTAGAATCTAGGCTTGAGAGAGTCAGATTAGATTGCATAAGCAAGATTAGAAACTTAAAAATAAGTTCTATCGACATTTTCGCATATGCATCGCATGCGTCCTAGAGATAGGAATGGTGATATTTTGCATTGAGAAATGTAGTACTGATATTTGTGTGTAGCATGATCGCATAACTTGTGCACAATCTTAGGAAATGTTAGCTAAACCCCCTCTCAACCCCTTCATCACATACTTATTGTAACTCTACGCTTTCATCTCTCTGCGTTTAACTCCGTCACAAAGGAAAAATCTCATTCAAAACACTATCCACTTCATTTATTTTTACCACCACAATTGAATCAAAGAGTCTGTTGTATACCTACTTAGTGGTCCCTGTGTTCGACCCTGGACTTACCAGGAAACCTAAGAAGGCTTATACTTGGGCTTTGTTAGGAAAACTTGTATGTTAATTTTATCGCATAACACTCACACCATCGCATCATAATTTTACGCATCAAGTTTTTGGCGCCGTTACCGAGGACTGCGGTATAGATTGCGCTAACATCAAACCTCTTTGATCTTTAAAGCTTTCGACCTTTGTGCATTGCCATTCCTTCGATAAAGGAAGAAGCAAGCGTCGCATGAGCGAAGGATACCCTCTTAAGCCAAACTACGACCTAGAGATCGAACGAACATTTCACAGAAGATAGAAAAACAGACGTAGACAACAAGGAAGAACTCACAAAATGGCTGAACAACCAGAAGAAAGAGCCATAAATGTAAACATAATGGAAAATCCTATCTTACTGGCAAATGATCGCAATAGACCCATCCAGGACTATGCGTCACCCAACTTGTATGATTTCTCCCTAGGAATCATGAGACCAGCATTGGATGGATCAAGGTTCGAGATGAAGCTGGTAATGTTACAAATGATACAAACAGCAGGACAGTTGGTGGATAGCGTGGTGAAGATCCGTACGCCCATCTACGAAGCTTCATTGAAATTTGTAACACTTTTGTGTTCCCTAGTATCTCCGTTGAAGAAGTTCAACTCACGCTATTTCCATTTTCACTATGCGATAAAGCAAGAAAATGGGCATTCTCCCTTGAACCAGGAGAGATAACTTCATGGGAGCTAGTTGTGGAGAAGTTTATGAAGAAGTATTTCCCTCCTATAGAGAATGCCAGAAGAAGGAAATTGATCACAAATTTTGAACAAGAAGAAGACGAATCGCTCACTGACGCATGGGCGAGGTTCAAGAGATTAGTGCACGACTGCCCGCACAATGGATTGCCGGATTACCTCCAAATGGAGATTTTCTATCATGGACTAAATCTCGCATCGTAGACAGCTACCAATGCGGCAGCAGCAGGCGGTCTGTTGGACAAGACTTATGATAAGGAAAAGAACATTCTTGATCGTATATCGAAAAACCATGAAGATTGGCAAGAAAGCGATGAACGAGTAAAACCCAGAGAAGGTAATGCAATAAACAATCCCAGAGCACAGAGAGGGCAAGTCAACGCGATAGAACAGACAAGCACCAGCTGTGCTATTTGTGGAGAATCGCATTCGGTTGAAGAGTGTCCACACAATCCATAATCAATCTACTTTGTTAAGAACAATCGTTTTTCAAACACGTACAACCCCGGGTGGTGAAACCACCCTAATTTTGCTTGGAAAATAACCAACAACAAGGCTACCAACCTCTGGCGCAAAAAGAAGGACCACCAGGATTTTTCCAAAGAACTAACGGTCAATAGCAACAACAAGCCAGCAGCTCTCAAACACCGCCATCATTCTCTCTAGAGAACCTATTAAAACAGTACATAAAAAAGAATGAAATGGTCCTCCAGAACCAGACAACTTCCATCCGCAACTTGGAAATCCAAATAGGACAGATTGCGGGAGAGCTGAAGAATAGATCGTAGGGGACACCATCAAGCTCAACTGAGCTCTCACGCAACCCGAGGAACACAGGGAAAGAACACTGCCAAACAGTCACCCCGAGAAATGGAAAGACGACGGTGGAAGTTAGGAAGGAGTCTAGCAAGACCGATTCAAATGCGATGGAAACAAACCATTGATGCAAACTGAGAAAGAAGAGCCCGAGATAATGGAACCTGAAGTTTCGACCACCTCAAAGCCTCCAGATCATGGAACAGTAAAAGTACAGCTACCTTCATTCCCTCAAAGACTAAAATAGAAGCAAAATGATGAAGGTCAGTATCATCGCTTCCTAGAAATATTAAAAAAACTACACATCAATATTCCATTTACAGAAGCGATAGAGTAGATGCTGAAATATATCAAGTTTTTGAAGGATATGGTGTCGAAGAAGAGAAGCACAGGAAAATTCGCCACGGTGGCATTAACATAAGAATCAAATGCTATAATCCCACCGAAGTTGCACTTCCCAGGCAGCTTTACGATACCCTACACAATAAGAGGGATCTACATCGGTCAAGCATGATGCGATCTTGGGGCTAGCATAAATTTAATGCCCATTTCAATCTTCAAACAATTGAACGTAGGACAGCTGATACCCACGACGGTGACTCTTCAACTTACAGATAGGTCCCTGGTACACCCTGAAGGAAAATTGAAGGATGTCCTGGTCCTAATCGATAAATTCATTCTACCGGCAGACTTCATCATTCAAGATTATGAGGCAGACAAAGATGTTCCAATCATATTGAGACGACCATTCTTGTCTACTGGTCGTGCTCAAATAGATGTACAAAAGGGATAGATCACAATGAGCATCAATGGAAAGAACTTCAAGTTTAATATTGTCAAGGCAATGATGTTCCCAGAAGATGAAGGCCTATCAGCTTCTGACGACAAACACACTTGCGATGAAGATTGGAGTCAGAAGAAGAAAATGAAGAAAGAGAGGATGCGACAACATCCTTAGAAACCTGCCATGTAATAACAGAGACAGTGAACAATGAAGAAAATTTGAATTTGAATGAAGAGAGAAAAACACAGAAACCTTCCTTAGAGCAACCACCTACATTGGAGCTGAAAACTCTGCCAAATCACTTGAAGTACGTTTTCCTTGGCCAGAATGAAACCTTGCCAGTAATAATATCCTCTGCGTTACCAGAAGAAAAAGAAATTGCATTGCTCCGTATTCTGAATAAATAAATTAAAGCAATCGGATGGACGCTCACAGATATCAGAGGAATTAGCCCGACGTACTGCATGCGAAGAATTCGGCTCGATGAAAACCAGAAAGACTCGATAGAACCTCAACGCAAATTGAACCCTGTGATGAAAGATGTTGTTAAAAAATAAATCATTAAATGGTTAGACATCGCCATCATATACCCTATCGCCGATAGCACGTGGGTTAGCCCCATCCAATACGTTCCCAAAAAGGGCGAGATGACAGTAGTCCCCAATGCAAACAATGAGTTAATCCACATGAGGATCGTCACTAGCTGGCAGATTTGTATGGACTTCTGGAAGCTCAATGTGGCGACAAAGAAGGATCATTTCCCTTTACCTTTCATTGATTAAATACTCGACCGACTAGCAAGGAATGACTATTTCTATTTTCTTGATGGGTATGCTGGCTATAACCAGATTATGATCGCACCAGAAGACCAAGAAAAGACCACATTCACCTGTCCATACGGAACGTTCGCTTTTCGTAGCATGCCTTTTGGACTATGTAATGCGCCGAGCACGTTTCAAAGATGTATGATGGCAATATTCTTCGAGTATCTTAAAGATTTAGTGGCAATCCAAGACGATTTCTCAATCTATGGGCAAACCTATGAAGTCTGTCTAAAAAACTTGGAGAGGATACTGAAAAGATGCGAAGAGACTAATCTGGTGCTAAATTGGGAAAAGTGCCATTTCATGGTTAAAGAAGGAATTGTGCTCGACACAAGGTTTCAAAGGATGGGCAAGAGGTAGATAAAGAAAAAATTGAGGCCATTGAAAAACTTTCACCTCCAGCAAATGTGAAAGCTTTAAGGAGTTTCCTAGGACATGCGAGGTTCTACAGACGATTTGTGAAAGACTTCTCCAAAATAGCTCAACCGTTGAATGTGTTGCTAGAAGCTGACAGGCCTTTTGACTTTGACCCACACTGCCTCACTGCATTCTAAGCACTGAAGGACACATTGACTACAGCGCCTATTTTGATCGCACCCGATTGGACAAAGCCATTCCAGCTGATGTGCGATGCCAGCGGATATGCGATGGGGGCAATTTTAGCACAAAAGGAAAAGACAATGTTACACCCTACCGCATATGCGTGCAAAACATGGAACTCTACACAAGCAAACTACACCACTATAGAGAAGAAGCTTCTAACAGTAATCTTTGCGATTGAAAAATTTAGACCTTACTTGTTGGGATCCAAAGTTATAGTCCACACCGACCACTCGACAATAAGATATTTAATGACCAAAAAAGATGCGAAGCCGAGGCTAATCCAATGGGTTCTCCTACTCCAAGAATTTAATATGGAGATAATGGACTGCAAGAGAACAAAGAACCAGGTCGTTGACCATTTATCGAGATTAGAAAATCCTGAAGTGGATCGCATTCAGTTGGAGGTGAACGCATACTTCCCAGACGAACAATTGCTTAAAATTGAAGAACTACATTGGTATATAGATATTGTCAACTTTTTGGTCTGCAAATAGGTTGTTTCATCTCCCACTTGCTCAATTGTTTACATGATTGTTCTTCCACCTATTTTCTACCTCTAACCAAGTTCACACAGAGCCCACCCTCTGGATTCTCACAATGAGAATACCAATGTAACCATCTTGGTGGTGTCTTACATAACTCGACACAGTCGAGGTTCTGTTGAGGCCGTTCGTGGTGTTTGGGGTGTTCGTGACTTAATCGATCGATTAGTTCGAGTTTGCTATGATCGGGCAGTGTAGCGGTCGTTTTGGACGAATGTTTGTGTCTTTCTGTGTTGCTGCGATCGAGCGTTCGTGATCAAGGAACTTGAAGATGAGTCTTCAAAGGTTTGTTAATTCCTTCCCTTGATCATGTAGTAAATCATGTTGTAGTTTCTATTTTATGCATAATCGTATGTTTCCATTTGTGATTGTAATTGTAATGTTCATATATGATTGAAATTTGGAAAGATCCTTCCACTACTCATGGAAATCCTCGTGTCCGATTTCCTTCAATTGGTATCAGAGACAGGTTTTTCTGATAATCCAAATTTCAATTTTGTTTTGAACTTCTTTTACAGTCTTGGTAGGTTTTCTGCATTTGTATTTAATTGTTAAGTGCATTTATGGATGGCATTGATGGATGTTTACGGGTTTAATTGCCTTTGTTTAAAGCTTTCTTTTAATTACAAAGTGTTAATTTGTAAGGGCCCCTGTGTTTTTGGGCATATTTAACATGCAATCGAGTCTGTAATTCAAAGAGTTTGAGTTAGTCGAGTCGTTTGTGATGAAGTTTCGAAGCATGGAGATGCGGTTCTCAACGAAGAAGGAGACCAAGAGTTGGTCGTATCGTGTAGTCTCAGGTAAATGGTCATTGGGATTTATCTAAACGATCGTGTAGATTTTTTTATGAACTACACGATCTTTTAGCTAAGGCTAAACAATGGGGTAAATCATTTAATCTATCGCGTAGCATTGGTTGCTCGATCGCTTAGATGCTAGAGGTAGACGATCATAGTGGGAGCATATGATGCTCATTGTTTAGTTGAAGTCGCACGCTAAACGATCGTGTAGTTAGCATGCCTCATTGCTTAGTTACCACCTTCACAATCATGCGGTATACAATACGAAGAAGCTTATTTAGCGATCACTTAGGCGATGGTGTTTCGTCGCATCGTTGTCGTTTAAACGATCGTGTAAGGCTTACAGTGTGCGAAGTGCGCTAAACGATCGCGTACCTCATGCTTCATCGCTTAGCAAAAGGCACACGATTGTTGCTAAATGATCGCATAGCTCTGGGAGCATTGGTAAACAATAGAGCAAAGCGTTTGTTCTCTCGTGTAGACGATCGCGGGTAGTTTGGTGCACGATGGTTGGAGACGCATTGCTTCACCCGGACGGTTCAAGACCCTGTTCGCTTGTTTGAACCAGAGACTCCTTGATTTTGTAATAGTTAGCTTTAGTTTTGTGAATTTGAGGCAATTTTACCCGGTTCATCAACATTTGTTTATTATACATGTGATGTATGGTGTTTATATGGCAAAGTGTTTGACATATAGTTTAAAATCCACCTTAGGTTGTGCAATTATACATGCATCATGTATTATAAGTGTTATAATCTAGCATGACAAAATTACATGAAAGCATGCGCACGAATCATGAAATATAATAGTTATATTTTGCATGCAGTGAGTATATTCATGCATCATCCTTTTATTATAAGTGTAATAGTCGAAGGGTAAATGGAAGCATGTTGTGCTTTTTTCGTTGCTGTTATATATAAGCGTTATATAAAAGAAGTAGCAATGAATGAAGAATGCAATGAGCATGACACTTAGGCTGTTTATAATCGTTATGAATGCCTTGCATGTGTTTAGCTTTGCATTGTGGTTTTGGTTATTTCTGTTTATAAGCGATATAAATGAAATTAGAACTAAAATCGATAAAAAAGCGTTGCATGCAGACTTGAGATGAACTCAAGTTCTTATAAAAAATTTGAATTAAGATAGACCTAAGTACAAAAGGTTCTAAAGAGTTTAGTACCCTACATTAATTTTTTAAAATCGATTTAATAGGATTAAATTGATTAGCCTAAAAGATTAAATTTTTTTTAAATCTATCTATAAGGGACCTTTTGTCTAAGGCGGGTTCTATCTAGGCTGGGGTTCTTAAGCAGACAGAAATGGAACACCCCTACCTGGGAACCTACCTGGAAAGATGAACTAGATAGATTTTCTACAAGCATGCGACAATTGGTCAAAGACTCCATTAA
The DNA here is from genome assembly GCF_027475165.1 of Benincasa hispida. Lineage (NCBI taxonomy): Eukaryota > Viridiplantae > Streptophyta > Magnoliopsida > Cucurbitales > Cucurbitaceae > Benincasa > Benincasa hispida. Next base: position 21,074,636 of record NC_143488.1, read on the forward strand.
AGAGTTTAATGGATGATGATCAAAAGTTTTTTAACTATCCAAGGTAAACGTTACTCTTCGGCAAACCTAAAAGTCGGTTAGTTAAAATCCTTAGCCGTTTTTTTCTAAGTAAACTAAACCCTAGGTTATAAAATACTCAGTGGGAGTAAGAGATGTATCTGATATGTCTATGATTCCACTCACGTTTCTCCCTGTATGTTCACACTTTGAGATTCATGTTTGGCCTCGGGGTGCTCTGGGAGCATCCCCCTTCGGATGGTGTTTGCATGAGTCAATATCAAGGTGGACAGAGAGAGTTTTTATAGTAAGTGGGTGAAGGGTGTATGTCAACACATCCTATGGTCTTTGTCATTGGTTCACACCGTGAGATCATTTTGTACTCCCTTGTGGCACCTTGGGAGCATCCCCCTTCGGATGGGTTTTGTGTAGTTGGTCAAAATCAAAGTGAACTTCAGAAATGGATAGGGTCGCTTTAGGTTTTGCCCCGATCGGATTTTTTCCTTTCGAATTGGCTACATGGGGCAGATCTCTAGGACCTAAAATGGCGCACACTTACGGGAGATTATTAAGTAAGTTAATGATCTCTTGACCAAATCAATCTTGGCTAGAGTGAAAATACCACTTAATCAGGGAGATTGTGCATTGAGGTGATGTGATAGTCATGAAGATCGCGTCGAAGCACAACGTTGCTGATCCCTTTACAAAGGCTCTCACGACTAAAGGGTTCGAGGGTCACCTGGAGAGTTTGGGTTTGCGAGACATGCGACATCTTGTCTAGGGCAAGTAGAAGATGATACTGGGGTATGCCCCAGTTTATTGTATACTGTACATGTTTTTTCTTGTCTTGTACATTATTCTCCCGAAGCATTAGGACAAGTGGGAGATTTTTTAGATTGGTGTCCTAATTCTCTCGGAGTCTTGTTGTTTCTATTTATACACATTGTTTATGAATAATATAATTGTTATTTCATTCTAGAATTTACGCATATCCAATAAACAAAGCTCCATGGTTATCTTACAACCAGAAGGGACATTAGAAAAGGAATTGTCCTAAGTATTGGGTAGAAAAGAGGAAAGCCAAACAAGGTAAATGTGATTTAATAGTATTAGAAACTTTCTTAGTGGAGAATGATGATTCAGTCTGGATAATTGATTCAGGCGCTATTAATCATGTTTGTTCTTCTTTTTAGGGAATTAGTACCTGGCAGTAGCTCAAGACTTGTAAGATGACTATGCGTGTTGGAACTGGGCAAGTTGTCTCAACTATAGCAGTGGGAGGCCTCCGATTACTTTTACATAAATCAGATTTATTATTAGATAATGTGTACGTAGTTCTTGGTTTGAAGAGGAACTAGATTTATGTAAAAATTTTGCTTGAATAATCTTATACTCTGAAATTTAATATAGATAAAGTGTTTATATACAAGCATGGAATTCAAATTTTTTATGCAAATCTTGAAAGTAATCTTTATATACTAAGGCCGTTAGCATCTAAGGCTCTTCTTAATACTGAAATGTTTAGCACCGCAATAACTCATAATAAAAGACAAAAGATTTCTCCTAAACAAGATGCCAAACTTTTGAAAATAAGATTAGGTCACATAAATCTCAATAAGATTGATAGGTTGGATAAGAATGGACTTCTAAGCGAGTTTGAACAAAATTCTTTACCACTATGTGAGTCATACCTTGTGTTGGGAATGTCCTAGAACTCACAGTCGTAAATTTTGTGTTAAACATTCTATTTATCAATAAAATATTATTGTGTATTGTATTCAATAAAGTTGTTGATATTGCATTCTATTATGAAAATCGAATAAACAAATCCATGGCTATAGTATGAATACTTTAACTTTATGTAGTGACATAAATAGGATCAAGTTATAGTATATAGCCTAAATGATCTAAAGTATATGGATGAAATTGGGTATCTCATCTTGGTAACACTATTGGATGCGACCCATTTTATATGCTGATACAAATGATGTGATCCACAAATCATTCATGTAGAGACATGTGAGTGTGGGTATCCTATACAATGAGTTTGCATAAGACTGGACCTCGAAATAGTCATTTTGCTTTATAACCACCGTTTAATATTAAAACTGACTATTTCATACTAAAATAACCTAGGATAACTCGATCTTAATCCTGAGCCAACTATGAACTCTTGTTTATTTGGGATTATCCTTTGATCTGCATAGGTGAGAGTAGTCCAACAGCACTGCTCAATAAGCCTCTTATTTTGGGGATAAGACTGGAAAGATAGCTGGGACGTAGCCTTGCAAGATGGAAACACTCCTACTCGTCGTAGGGTTAGCAAATAAGTTGTTCTCTTAAGTGCCGATTCTTGGTCTTGAACAACGGGGCCCCGTCCTCACGTGGTAGAGAAGGACTTGATAAATAAATGGTATTATGAATCAGTATGTTCAATAGAGGGTCAGTGGGAGCTTAAGGAGCAAGATATATTCATAGGGGTAAAATAGTGATTTTGACCCAACTGTAAATATGAACGATCTTTGAAGGATCGACTTACCGATTATAGTTACAATTGACAAAAATATATCTACAATGAGGAGAGTGCAACTATCGGGCTATAGTGGTATGCCTTAATAGTTAACGAATAGTAATCAATTTTGTGTTAAATAGTTTAATCAATTAATTACAAATTTTTGGAGCTCATGATCTGTAGGTCCATTAGGTCCCTCTACTAGCTCATAAATTGGATTAATAAATTGAGTATTAATGGATGAAATTAAAGTTATGAATTTGAAACGTTTAAATTCAATCTAGGGTTTCAATTAACTGTATACGATACAATTGAAACGTTTAGTTTTATCGAAAATTAAACGAAATTAGAGAATCAATTAATATTTAAATTATGATTTAAATGTTAATTACATGGAATTGAATTCATTATAGTGGAATTGTTGTTAAGATATTAAATTAATAAACTAATTAAAAGCTTTAATTAAAATTAAAATTAGTTTTATTTAATTGATTAAATGAATTAATTTTGTAAAACTAAATTGAAGCTTAAGGCTGAGGAAAAAGGAATGCATGTTGTGTTCTTGAACCTAACTTCTGCTAAACTAGAAACCCTCTTCCCTCTCTCAAAATCATCTAAATTTAGCTTAATTTGAGTGTTTCCACCACACAATCCTTCTTGAGATTAGTAAGAGAAGATCTTGGCGGTGGTTTAATTGAAGAATCAAGCTCAAATTCATGGATATTCTACTGAGTTCGTGGAGGTTTTTTCAAAAGTAATGTGTAACTCAAACCCTCTTGTAAACTTGTTATGAGCAGCATGTTTTTTAACTCAAATTATGAGTAGTTAGAGTGCTTATTGATTCTAAATTCTTCCGTTGCATATTATCTAACTCCTTAAGTGGTATCAGAGCATGATTTAAGCACTCAATTATCGTTAATTTGAGTTTGAGGGGGTGAATTTCCAAGCATGTTTGAGTTTTTGATTGATATGGTATAAATTCAAATTTGGCATTAAATTTTTCTTTGTTTCCTTTGTTAAATTTGTAATTGGCTCTTGTTTGATGAGCTTATATGTGTGCTCGAGAGTCTATAATTTATTTGGAGTCATTAGAATTGAAATTAAGTTATAATCAAATAAAGAAGTGAAGAAGGTCGAGCTGTAGAATTCTGACGCTGAGCTTCTGTCCAGGTAGTGTTGCAACACTGCTCATATTTTTGAACGAGTTTCAATCGAGCAACGAGTTTCAACTGACCGAAGCGTCAAGCAGTGAGTCTTCAAGCAACAGGACGAGCGTGAAGCTAGTTTGAACTGGTTTGATGAGTGAGAATAGTCGGTTCAACAAGTTTTCTTCAAAATGTTTTTGGCGGGTCCGGTTTAGGCATTTCTGGTCCGTTTCAAGCAGTTTGGGTTCGGTTTGTGTCGGTTCGAGCTGTTCTTCCCCAAATTTGAAATTTTTTTTATGCACTTTTGTAATAATTTAGTAATTTTAATTATTTATAATGCCAAAGTTGAACCATATTAGTATTATTTAATTATTTTATGCATGTGATGTGTATTATTTTTGAATTAAACATGTTTGTGCATATAGTATGCTATTTTAGATTTAAAAATCCCACTATAGGTAAACATGTTACATGCATAATTCTATGTTATAATTAGTTATAATATGTAGTATGCTTGTTTTAGGGTTTATTAAAAGATTGATGTAATTGCTATATTAATTTTGAGTACCTTTGAAGCATGTTATTGTCTAGTAAAGCATGTTTATTTTATAAGTATGTTATAAAATGAGATTAGACTTTAAAATCCATAACAAAGATAAACAACATGCTCACTGAGGTTAACAACTTGTTTTAATAGTTCAAATAGATTGTTACCTTATAAAATTTGGTTACAAACTTAAAATGGTTCATAAACCTGTCTAAGGCTAGGGGTACTTAAGTTGACGGTTTACGTAACAACTCCTACTTGGGGATTATGACCAAAGTGTTGAACGTTGTTAACTGATTTTATAAGCTTGCGTGAGCGGTGTGAGGTTTAAAACTAGTTTAAACACTAAGACATCGTAGGTTAATATCCAAATATAAACGTTGTACTTGGATAAAAATCACATAGACTTAGGTTGTTTAAAGTTAGTAATTTTAAACCTAAGTAAAATACCCAAACATTTAGAACAATTAAGTGGGAGATTAACAATATATTCGATATATAGTTATTAGCTCTCACATCCCCAAGAGTTTACACCGTGAGATCCATGCTCGGCTTCGTGTCGCTTTTACCGCGACTACTCCATTCGAAAGGTGTTTGCATGGGTCAATAACATTGTGAATGGGGAAAGTAGTTCATAGTAAGTGGGTCAAGGAAATGTGTCAACATTGTCCTATAGTCTCCTCCATTAATTTGAACCATGAGATTCCTATGTTGCGCCTACTATTGTTTTTAGGCAGCACTAGCTAGTCATGAACCACGACAATCCCTATGCATGTAACATAGGATTCTAAACAACCCAAGCTTCAGAAATGAATAGGGTCTTATAGTTCCATCTTGGATATCATCTTCCAATTTGGGGGCATATTCATATCGTTCTATAAGATTTGAAAATAGCAGGTAACACATAAAAGAATTACTAATTGTTAGTAAAAATCTTGACCGAAAACGGTAATCGAATGAACTATAAGAATAAGAGTTATTTTGGATATAGGATTTGGTTAAGACTGTCTTACTTCAATGAAGGAATTTTTTGATTACCCCACGGTAGCAACTATTCTAAATCACTAAAGTATCGTTCAAAATAAATAAAGAAAAATGGGTACTTTATTTCATTGCTAAAATTGGATTTAGATGCATATAATTTATTAGATTTTTTTTCAGCAATGTCGAATTCAATAATACAACTGTTTGGTTCTGATAAGTTTATGGGAGAAGGATATTCCAACTAGAAATCCAACATAAGTACAATATTAGTTGTGGATGATCTGAGGTTTGTGTTAACAAAAGGAATGTCCTCCGATTCCTAGTTCAATAGTGAACCGAAATGTTTGGGACACCTATGATCGGTGGGTTAGGGCTAACGAAAAAGCCAGGGCTTATATCTTATAAGTATATCCGATGTACTTAATAAGAAACATGAAGTAATGCCCACCGTCCGTGAGATAACGACGTCGTTCCAAGAGATGTTCAGGTAACCGTCATCATCTAATCGACATGAAGCCACTAAATATGTTTATAATACACACATGAAAGATGGTACCAACGTCAGAGAACATGTTCTCGATATGATGGTCCATTTAATATTGTTGAGGCTCATGGGGCGACCATAGATGAAACTAGCCAAGTCAGTATGATATTAGAATCTCTTCCGAAGAGTTATCTATCTTTCCGTACTAATGCTGTGATGAACAAGATTAGTTACAATTTGACAACACTGTTAAACAAACTACAAACTTACCAATCTATGATGAAACTTAAAGAAAGTGAAGTAAACATTATTTCACGGTCGAAAAAGTTTCTCAAGGGTTATTTTGTCAGGAACAAAACCCGTTGACAAAAAACAAATATGTTCCCTCATCTTCAAAAGATAAAAGTGTACAAATGAAGAAGAAGGGTAAAGGGAATAAAAAAACCCACTGCAAAGAAAAATAAAGCTCCAAAGGAAAATGTTTCCATTGCGGAGAGGATGGGCACTGGAAACGTAACTGTCCAAAATATTTAGTTGAAAAGAAAGCAAAAAAAGAAAACCAAGGTAAATCAGATTTACTAGTAGTTGAAACATGTCTAGTGGAGAATACTCACTTAACCTGGATATAAGATTTGGGCACCACTAATCATGTTTGCACTTTTCTACAGGAAACTAGTTCTTGGAAACAACTTTTTGAACAAGAAATGGCTTTTAAAGTGGGAACAGGTGAAATCATTTTTGCTCAAGCAGTGGGAAATGTCAAGCTATTTTTTGGAGAATCTTTCATCTTACTTAAGAATGTATATTATGTACCTAAGATGAAAAGAAACTTAATCTCCATTTCCTATCTGCTAGAAAATATGTAAATAGTATCTTTTGAATTTAATGAAGTGTTTGTATTTTCAAGAGGTGATCATATTTGTTCTGCAAGACTCGAAAATAACTTGTACATATTAAAATCAACTGAAGCAAAGGCCATTCTAAATATAGAGATGTTTAAAACGGTCGAGACTAAAAATAAAAGACGAAAAATTTCTCCTAACGTTTATCTTTGGTACCTCATACTTAATCACATTAATCTCAACAGGGTTGAGATATTGGTTAAAAACGGTCATCTAAGTCAGTTAGAAGATAGTTATTTACCTCCATATGAATCATGTCTTTAGGGAAAAATGACTAAAAGAACTTTTTCTAGAAAAGGTCTTCGTGCCAAAGAATCTGTCAAAATTATACATTCAGACCTCTGTGGTCTGATGAATTTAAAAGCACAAGGTGGACATCAGTATTTTGTCTATTTCATTGATGATTACTCTAGATATGGCTATATTTACTTAATGAGTCACAAGTTTGAAACTCTTGAAAAGTTCAAACAATTTAAGACTGAGACAAAAAACTTGTTAGGTAAAATAATCAAAACAGTTCGATTTGATTGAGGTGGTGAGTATATGGACTTGCAATGCCGAACTATTTAGTAGATCACGAAATTCAATCCCAACTCACAGCACATAGGACACTAGAACAAAACGGTGTTGCAGAAAGGAGAAATCGAACATTGTTGGACATGGTCTGTTCAGTGATGAGTTATGCTCAGTTACTTAATCCTTTTGGGGGTATGCAGTACAGACTGCAGTATATATTTTGAACATTCTTCCCTCAAAAATTTTTTTAGAAACACTGCATTGTTGGGAATGTCCTAGCACTCGCACTTCGTGTTAAACATTCTATTTATCAATAATAATAAATTGTTGATTTTGTATTCTATTATGAAAATCCAATAAACACATCCATGGCTATACTCTAAATACTATAACTTTATGAAGTGACATAAACAAGATCAAGTTAACAGCATATAGCCTAAATGGTCTAATAAGTATATGGATGAAATTTGGTATCTCATCTTGGTAACACTATTGGATGCGACCCACTCTGTATTTGTTACAAAGAGTTGTGAAGTGCTACTAACGATGTGATCCACAGATCGTTCATGTTGAGACATGTGAGTGGGGTCATCTTATGCAATGAGTTTGCATATAGACTAGACCACGAAAATAGTCACTTTTCTTTATCACAACTGTTTACTGTTAAAACTAACTATATCATTTATTAAATAACCTAGGTTAACTCGATCTTAATCCTGAGGTAGCTATGAATTCCTTTTTGTTTGGGATTATCCTTTGATCTGCAAATTGTGAGAGTAGTCCAATAGCACTGCTCAATAAGCCTCCCATTTTGGGGATAAGACCGGATGAATAGCTGAGGACATAGCCCTGCAAGATGAAATTTAAGGTTGAGACTGAAAATCTGTTAAGTAAAAGAATTAAAACACTTCGATCTGATCGAGATGGTGAATATATGGATTTGCAATTCCAAAATTATCTAGTAGATCATGGAATTCAATCCCAACTCACAGCACCTTGAATACCACAACAAAATGGTGTTGCAGAAAGGAGAAATCGAACCTTGTTGGACATGGTTCGTCTATGATGAGTTATGCTCAGTTACCTCAATCCTTTTGGGGATATGTAGTACATACTGCAGTATATATTCCAAACGTTGTTCCATCAAAAAGTTTTTCTGAAACACTGTATGAATTATGGAAAGGACAGAAAACGAGTTTACGTCATTTGTGTATCTAGGGTTGTCCAGCACACGTGTTGGTATAGAATCCTAAGAAATTGGAAACACGTTCAAAATTATGCTTATTTGTAGGGTACCCCAAAGAAACAAAAGTAGGATTGTTTTAAGATCTCCAAGAAGATAAAGTATTTATATGGACAAATGCTACATTCTTGGAAGAGGATCATATTAAAAATCATCTACCTCGCAGTAAACTAATATTGCAAGAACTGACTAAAGATACTACAGAAAGATCAACAAGAGTCGTTGATCCAGTTGGGCCATCAGTGGTGCTTGGTTTTATGAAGTGGAAATATGGATGATATGCGTTGATGAGTTTCCCCAGCAGAATCCAAGTGTAAATTCCTTTGAGTTTCCTGGTAAGTTCAGGGTCGAATATAGGGACTTGTGAAAACAGATTGCATTGGTAATTTTTATGAAAACCTTGCGGTAACCACGTAAATACATTGAGAGTTTGTTGTTGATTGCATTAATGAAGAAAATAAACAAATGCAGTGGATTTGAGAAAAGTCATTTATGTGATAGATGCAATGAGTATGCGATGAATGGGTTGAGAAGCACTTTAGCTAGCATTACTTGGGAATGCGTCAGACTTATGCGATAATGTTACAACCATGCACAACAAGTCATTTTTCAATGCAAATGCGATGTTCCTAAGTCTAGGACGCATGTGTTGAATGCAAAAGTATCCATAGAGCTTATCCCTAAGTCTCTACTCTCGTCCTATGAGATGATGCAATATGCATAAAAGCAAGATGACCGCATACAATCATATCCTATCTCTAGGATGCATGCGATGCGTTAATAACAAATAGTGCTCATTCCAAAGCTCCTATCTCTTGATTATGCGTTCTAATCTGGCTCTTCTGAGCCTATATTCTAACCTGACCTTCCCAAATCTAGATCCTATCCTTAGACTACCCTTCTGAGTATCTCTAATAGACGAATGAAGCACACATAATACAAGATAATCGCAAAGAATGAAGATTCCCTAGTTGTGCTAGCTAAATGCTTCTCAAACCATTCAACTGATTTAGCTACTCATGTGTAAATAACAGAGAGTGAACAGATATAGAGAAAGAAATTCCACTTTTATAAATGAGTTTGAGTACAAAATAACAATGGAAGTTAAGGGTAGAGAGCCTGGTAGCAATTCCTTGATGACCGAGGCTTTTACACAGCAATCTCTATTCTGTACTACAGATGTTCCCGCTTCCGCAAGCGTCGGCACTTTCTCTTTCCTTGAAGCTTCTGGTGTTTTCCCAAGCTTACCGGAATGATCTGCCGGCACAACCTCTTCTCTCGTGTCCGCTTTAAAATGAAAGAAAACTAAGAACAAAGACGTGCGTATGAACTTCGAACTAAAGAATGGTGAACTAATCAACTCGTCAACCCCTTTTCCGAAGGCTGCCCTTGGTATTTATAGACATCCAAGGTGAACGGCGGTTTTTCTCTCATGATTGTATAGATGGTTCAGCTTTTTCCTGACTGATGCGCCGAATATTTGTCACCGAAAAGCTGAATGTACTTTGTGACCGTTATCAGCTGTCAACTTAATTCGGATTCGACTGTCATCGGCTTTTTGTCACATCGTGACTTGTTAGACTTTTACCCAGATGCGCCCACCATGTTGCACTGACCAAGTTGCGGCGATCCTTCTCGAGCGAATGTTTGCGAACACAATCATCGCAAAGCCTTGCAGTGAAGTTGCGCTCGACCAATGATTTCCTATGATCGCAATTTTTGCATTGCGTCAACGTATATTCTTCACAAAAATACAAAAATCAACTGTTCTAATGCGCTGAACATATGCAACCGCAATATTATGAAATTGATGCTTAATGGACGTAAATTAACATATTTCATCAACGCAAGCCAACATTGTTTAAGAACTTAGCACTATGATAACGTGCATTTCTGCCCGTTTTCACACCCCCAAATTAAAACAATGCTTGTCCTCAAGCATAAGCTAAAGATTCCTTTAGCAAGTCAACCACAATGTTCTTTTCCTAGATTTCTCAAGGATACTTCATTCAAATCCTATATGCCAAAATTTCCTTAAGTCTTATTCAAGTCTCTTCTTAAAATATTTCTAAGACCTAGGGACTGCAAGCTTATCCTTCAAAAGGACTTTACTAAATTTCGGAATATCGCATGATTTATTTCAAAAAGAAAATTTTCTACTGGGGTGTCAAATGATTTTATCCTTGCATAAAAACTTTCTTCATTGATATTTTTTTTTCTGACCTTGCGCTGATCCAAGTGCCTTGCCTTCGTTTGGCTTGCCTTCACGGGTGTCATGCAGATATCCAACTACGAGCAATGCACTCTTTCTCAGACTAAACTTCTACCTATTTGGTAGTGGATTTGCAGTCATTTATTTATGCGTTGATCCTGGTGACTTACTTTCGTTTTGGTTTGCCCCCAATTGTGTCATGTAGACATCCAACTACAGGTAAGTGTCTTTCACAACTTAACTCTTATCAACATAGGTTTTCCATTGCGTTAGCAGTGGAGTTGTTATTCTCAATTTTTTTTTCCAAAATAGCAAGGTCGAAAATAAATACCTCACCCCAAAATATAAAATGCGGCAATGTTCTCATTGCTAAAGTAGAAATGAGTCATGCGATGTTCTTAGAGTGCATTGAAAAAGAGTTTAAAATAAAACTAGCAAACTCCTAACTTCTAGAAATATTTTATGAGGAGACTATCTTAAGATTAAGTTGACTTTAGTATATACGAAAGAAATAGAGCATATTTTTCCTCATTGAAATCATACTTGGCAAAGAGACATTATGCGGTAAACTACTAAATTTATCTATTTCAAATGATTGCGGTTATCAAAGAGGATGCGGTGATAAAACTTTTAAACTAAAATGCAATGTGATAGTGCAAAATTTGAAATAAAGATAAGGAAGAATACACCCCCAAATTTTTCGTTGTCGCCCGCATTATGTATTGACGCATCCATCTTTGCGGCGATCACTCTTCTTTGGATTGCGGTGATGTGAGATAATTTGCTGCTTCGTGTAACATCTCCGCAATCATGTGCCTTAATCATTGTAAACAACCAAAGGGAGGGTCAAATGATTAAAAACAAAACAACAATTTTTTTTTCTTTTTGAATAAAAATGAGTAAGATGGAAATAACTAAATAATAGTAAAAGTGACGAAGGAATAAGAGTTCAAGAATCAAGTAAGGGGTAGTCCTGGTTTTTCAACTTTACGGAGGCTGTTTCTCACCGGAAAGCACCTCTACAATATGCCTTGACTCGCTGTCCATTAACCTTAAATGTCCAGCTGCCATCCTAAGTGATCAGCTCCACCGCACCATGTGGAAATATTTCTTTAATGATGAAGGGTCCGGACCAGCGTGATTTTAATTTTCTTGTGAAGAGCTGCAGTCGTGAGTTGAAGAGTAAAACCTTTTGCCCGACTTGGAGGTTCTTAGCGCATATGCGTTTGTCATGCCAGTGCTTGGTGCGCTCCTTATAAATCTTCGCATTTTCATATGCGTTAATCTTCCATTCTTCTAGCTCGACCAATTGCATTTTTTGCGCTTCTCCTGCTTTCTTCAAATCAAAATTCAGCTTCTTTACCGCACACAGTGCCTTATATTCCAGCTCCAAAGGCATGACATGCCTTACCAAATACCAACACATATGGGGACATACCTATGGGTGTTTTAAATGCGGTCTGGTATGCCCATAACACATCATCAAGCTTTATTGCCCAATCTGTTCGTGAAGGCCTTACTACCTTCTCAAGTACCAGCTTAATTTCTCTATTGGACACTTCAGCCTGACCATTCGTATGCGGTGGCCACCTTGTGGAGGATGTTGTATTTGCGCAGCAGCTCCTTGATATTGCAATTGACAAAGTGGGATCCTTCATCACTTATGATGGCACGGGGAGTGCCAAAACGAGTGAAAATATGTTTCTTCAGGAATTGAGAGACTACCGTCGCATCACTTGCGGCGCATGCTATTGCCTCTACCCATTTGGAGATATAATCAACGACTAATAAAATGTAATGTTTACCATTCGAAGGATGGAATGGTCCCATGAAATCAATCCCCCCTACGTCGAACTCAAGCTCCAAGATAGTGTTCATTGGTATTGCGTGTTTCCATGAAATGTTACATGTGCGTTGGCACCGATCACACTTCATTGCATAGTCAGTCGTATCCTTGAACAATGTAGGCTAAAAGAATCCACTCTGCAAAACTTTGGCTGCGGTGCACTGCCCTCCAAAGTGCCCACCATATGGTGAGTCGTGGCATTGTGATAATATGCGTTGTTGAGCAGCATTTGGTATGCATAATTGAAAAATCTGGTCTGCACCTCTTTTATACAGATTCGGCTCATCCCAATAATAATGTCTACATTCATGCTTGAGCTTCTTCTGTTGGTGGTAGGTGTAATCTTCAGAAAATTGCTCGCAAACCAAATAATTGACTATGTCGGCATACCAGAGCAATTTTCTATGTGGAACAGTTGCTCATATGGGAATACGGCACTCACATCAGACTCATTGCGGTCAACCTCAGGATTTTCCAGTATAGACAAGTGATTTGTAACTCTCTGTACCTTTCCGATCAATTATTTCTATATCAAATTCTTGAAGGAGTAGAACCCATCTGATCAACCATAGAACCAATCTGATCAACCTCGGCTTTGCGTCCTTCTTTGTCATTAAGTATTTGATCATTGAGTGATCAGTGTGAATGAGTACCTTTGTTCCTAATAGATATGCCCAAAAATTTTCCAATGTAAAAATTACAACCAAGAGCTCTTTCTCTATAGTGGTATAATTTGTCTGAGCAGGGTTTAATGTCTTACTCGCATATGAGATAGGATTCAAGATTGTTTTTCTCTTTTGCACTAAAGCTACTCCCATCGCATACCCACTTGCGTCGCACATTATTTCAAATGGCAGTGTCCAATCCGCCATAATCAATATGGGTACGGTAATCAGTGCATTCTTAAAACTCGAAATGCGTTGAGGCAATTGTTGACAAACTCAAATTTTCTGTCAGTCTCTAACAACGCACTCAGTGGTCGTGCTATTTTAGAGAAGTCTTTGACAAATCGTCTGTAGAATCCAGCGTGCCTCAAGAAGCTTCGTACAGCCTTCACGCTAGTTGGAGGTAGAAGTTTTTCAATTGCTTCGATCTTTGCTTTGTCCACCTCCAACCCATCCCGGGAGACTTTATATCCCAACACTATGCCCTCCTTCACCATGAAATGGCATTTTTCCCAATTAAGTACCAAATTTGTCTCTTTGTATCTTTTTAGTATTTTCTCCAGATTGGCTAAACAGACTTCATAAGTGTTCCCATAAACCGAGAAGTCATCCATAAATATTTTCACAGAGTTCTCGAGACAATCCGAAAAGATAGCCATCATGCACCTTTGGAACATGCTTGGTGCATTGCAGAGGCCAAACGACATGCGGCAAAAAGCTAATATCCCATATGAGCAGGTGAATGTGGTCTTGTCTTGATCTTCTGGAGCGATCATAATTTGGTTGTATCCAGAATAACCATCCAGGAAGCAGTAGAAGTTATTCCCTACTAGTCGGTCTAGCATTTGATCGATGAATGGCAGAGGGAAATGATCTTTCTTTGTGGTCGCATTCAGCTTGCGGTAGTCCATGCATATGTGCCATCCAATGATGGTCCTTTGCGGTATTAATTTGTTGTTCTCATTTGGGACTACCGTCATTTCGCCCTTCTTCGACACACAGTACACGGGGCTGAACCACGTGCTATCTGCTATAGGAAAGATAATGCCCGCATCTAGCCATTTGAGAATTTTCTTCTTGACGACCTCCTTCATCGTAGGGCTGAGTCTGCGTTGATGTTCAATTGTTGCTTTGTGGTCATCTTCAAGATGAATGCAGTGCATGTAGTACGCAGGGTTAATTCCTCTAATGTTGGCGAGCGTCCAGCCAATTGCTCGCACATGCTTCCATAGAATGCTCATCAATGCATTCTTCTGGTCTTCGTTGAGCGCAGAGGAAATGATAACTGACAGTTTCTCATTCTGCCCCAAAAATGTGTACTTTAAATGGGTTGGTAGGGTCTATTCAGGTGTTGGTGGCTCCACTAGGGAAGGTTGCGTTGTTTTTCTTTCTTCTATTGGCTCTACTTCTTGCTTTTCGATCATTTCTTCTTCCTTGCTTGTTTTTGTTGTGATCGCATTACAGGCAGCAACGGATGCACTGGCATCCTCTTCTTCATTCTGTCATCAAACTTTTCTTCTTCAATCGAATTTTGGTCATCATCAGAGTCAGAGTCATGCAGGTATTCTTCATTCGTAAACTTCATGGCACGAATTATATTAAACTTGAGCTTCTGTCCATTAATACTCAAAGTGATTTCCCCTTTATGCACATCAATCTGAGCATGACCCGTTGATAGAAAAGGTCGCCCCAGAATGATGGGCACATCTTTGTTGGCCTCATAGTCCCATATGATGAAGCCGGCTGGTAAGATAAACTTATCAATGGTTATCAGCACATCCTTCAACTTTCCTTCTGGATGAACGAGAGATCTGTTGGCCAGTTGGAAAGTCACTATTGTGGGCACAAGTTGCCCCACATTCTATTGTCTAAAGATTGATAGAGGTATCAAATTTATGTTGGCTCCCAAGTCACATAGGGCTTGCCCGATGTATAGTCCTCCTATGAAGCATGGAATGGTAAAGCTCCTAGGATCGCTCATCTTCGGTGGAATTATTGATTTGGAACTTTATGTCAATGCCACCGTGGAAAATTTTCTAGCTCCCGTCTTTTTAGTTACCATATCCTTCAAAAACTTGGCGTAAGCAGGCATCTCTTCAATTGCTTCACTGAAAGGAATGTTAACATGTAATTGCTTTAACATAGATAAGAAGCTTTGGTACTGTACCTATTCGTTCTTTTTCTTCCTTGGTTTCTGTGGGAAAGGGGGTAACTGAACTTTCACGATTCCCGTTTCAGTCGATTTTGAGGTCGACGCAACCTCCGATTCTACTGCTTCTTTTTCTCTTTCTTCTTCTTGCGTCACTGTAATCTCAGCTTCAACCGCAATGGAAGTTGCGATGTTGGGCAGCTGATCGCAATTCCTTGGATTAAATTCATCATTGTAGTCATCTGGTTTTGTAGTGAAACAATAGCACCATTATTTGCGTCAATGTCTTTGAGTATCAATCTCTAGTCGCTCTTTCTCCAATCTTCATGGTTCTTATAGATGCGATCCAAGATATTCTTCACCTCGTCATATATTTTATCAAGCAGACCATCAGCGGCTGCCGCATTAGCAGCGATCTACAAAGCAGGATTCAAACCATGATAGAAAATCTCCATTTGAAGGCAGTCTGGCAACCCATTATGTGGACAGTCCTGAACCAACCTCTTAAACCTCGCCCAAGCATCGCTGAGCGATTTGTCCATGTCTTGTTCAAAATTTGTAATCAGTTTCCTTCGTCTGGCATTCTCGGTAGGTGGAAAGTATTTCTTCATAAACTTCTCCACTACATGTTCCCAAGAAGTGATCTCTCCTGGTTCGAGACAATATGCTCATTTCCTAGCCTGATCACAGAGAGAAAATGGAAACAACGTTAGTCAAACTTCTTCGGTAAAGATGATCGGGAACATAAAAGTATTGCAGATTTCAATAAAGCTTTGGAGGTGGGCGTACGGGTCCTCGCCATGCCTTCCTCCGAATTAACCTGCAGTCTGGATCATCTGCAGCATCACCGACTTCATTTCGAATCGGCTTCCATCGAGGGTAGGCCTCATGATTCCTGGGGAGAAATCATAGAGGTTTGGCGATGCATAGCCCCTAATTGGTCTATTACGATCATTTGCCAGCAAAATTGGATTCTCCATGACATTGTTATCATTTGGTGCTCCATTTTCAGTCTGCTCCGCCATCTCTTCCTTATTTGACTGTGGTTGCTATTTGCGGTCTCTCAATCTCCTTCTAAATTTCCTCTCAATCTCTGGGTCATAATTTGCCAGAGATTGAGAGTCTGCAAGGAAATCAGAAAAATTATCGTTAACAAACTATTTTACCGAAATCCCCGGCAACGGCACCAAAACTTGATGCTTGGTTTTATGAAGTGGAAATATGGATAATATGCATTGATGAAATTGTGTTGTGCACTCAAGTTTCCCTAGTGGAACCCAAGTGTAACTTCCTCTGAGTTTCCTGGTAAGTCTAGGGTCGAACACAGGGACTTGTGAAAATAGATTGCATTGGTAATTTTTATGAAAACCTTGCGGTAACCAAGTAAATAAATTGAGGGTTTGTTGTTGATTGCGTTAATGAAGAAAGTAAACAAATGCGGCAGATTTGAGAAAAGACAGTTGTGTGATAGATGCAATGAGTATGCGATGAACGGGTTGAGAAGATCTTTAGCTAGCGTTACTTAGGAATGCATCAGACTTATGCGATCATTTTACAACCATGCATAACAAGTCATTTTCCAATGCAAATGCGATGCTCCTAAGTCTAGGACGCGTGTGTTGAATGCAAAAGTGTCCATAGAGCTTATACCTAAGTCTCTACTCTTGTCCTATGCGATGATGCAAGATGCATAAAAGCAAGGTGACCGCATACAATCATATCTTATCTCTAGGATGCATGCGATGCGTGATGACATGCAGAAATGTATGTCATCTTAGGTCTTTTACTTAGAATTATGAAGGTTATTAGGCAGAATATGCAGCAATCATGTTAGGAATTCACGAGAAAAAGAGTTTGCGTCGATCAGCATGTCGAATCTTAGCTAACCCATTATTTTGCATTAATTATGCATTCAATGTTCTATTTTTGTAGCTAATGCAGGAAATGAATGCAAACATGGAAACCGGACCACCACATGCGGAGAAACACTCCATCGCAAAGGCAAACGCATCGATCAATGCATGGATGTTGCGGTAATCACCCGTATGCGTCCATCGCATGGGAGTTGCACTCATCAAGCAATTGCGGTCATCATGTAGCGTTGCGGTATTAAGCAAATGCGGCCATTGAATGATTGCAGCTACGCGACAATGCAAACTAATGGGATCGACACAAGGTAGGTGGAATGAACGCATCAACACATCTACCTCGAGAAAATCTAAAAGATGATGTTGACATTTCACCTACCATGCCATTGGTGGTAGAGGTTCAGAAGAGGACTAACGCGTCGAACGTTAGACTCAGAGCAGTCCAATTAATGCTGTCAGTGACCCAAGTGCTATAAATAGAAGCCGACGAGCTGAAATTCAAGTTATCCAGGGGAGGTTCCTTGTGAACCGGGGACTTTACCCGTGATCCAGAAAAAATACATGAGAAGATGCCTGAAAGTTCTTCACCTCCTTCATCCATTCTGAGTGACGACCAGAGCCTTCGACCGGATCTAGATCTCGAGAGAGTCAGCTCCTCCGCCCATCCATTGTACCACTGGTAGCCTTAACGCACATCCGCTGGAAGCAAAGTTTTTCTTCCAGCCGGTCATTTCTTTTTCCTCTCTTTTCATATATTGTATTGTATGGCATTTTGAATTAAGGAATTAATACAATTTATTTTCAATGAATTTCTCTATTCCTTTGATTCCATCTCCATCTCTTTGCTTAGCATCTTTACTTTCATTACAACACTTAGTGGGAGTACTTGGGTATTGCGTACTTAGTCATGTGGATTAGGAATATGAAACATGTAGCAATCCACCGAGAGGTATGCGTTTTGCAAGTGTGTGAGTAACCTTATTTGCTTAGTGTGAAGCTGCTGCAACACCTGTCTATGGGCTAACGCATTGCTTGTCTATGAGTAAAGTCAGCAACAATCAACTGCCTGGGAGAGTAAGTGGTTGGACGCATTAAGCAATGTATGCATTGTTCACTTGGGATAGTAACAACCTTGCGTCAACCAAGTTCATGTGGTTGTCTTGTAGTATGTATGATTCATTAATCCATTAGGGTTACTCGAGAGGGTAGTTTAAGGACAAGATCTAGGCTTGGGAAGGTCAAGTCATAATCCAGGCTCGGGAGAGTCAGATTAGAATGCATAATACAAGAGATAGAAGCTTAGGAATAAGCATTGTTTGCTATTAACCCATCGCATGCATCCTAGAGATAGGATATGATTGAGTGCGGTCACCGCAGCGTTGTGTTCATTTTTCCGTGCATGAGTGTAACATGAGCGCATTGACTTAGGAGTAGAGACTTAGGAATAAGCTCTATGGACACTTTACATTCAAAACATGCGTCCTAGACTTAAGAGCACTGCATTTCCATTGGAAAATGATTTTTCATGCACGTGTGTAGCATGAGAGCATTAACTTGCGTTGACTAGGGTTGCCCTTGCAGTCACTCTTCAGGGTTGCAATGAAAACATCTTCGTATTTTATCTATTTTCCCATACATTTATTTCATGTCAAGGTTTGTCGTATCTCTACCTTTCATGCATATTCTCATTGCGTTGTCTGTTAGAAAGGAGTAGGAGTAGGATTAACTTAGCAACATCCCCTCCATTCTTTTATTTATATCGCCGCATGCACATCACCACAAACATATAGTCACAAGTCCCTGTGTTCGACCTCAGATTACCTTAGAAACCTGCGTTGGAATTATACTTGGTCCCAGTGCAAGAAAACTTGTGGCAGGAGTATGATCATCACATACATTCATTAATGCAATATCATTCGAACGCATGACCATCGACGCATGACTATCAACACATATCATAGGAACATATGCCGCATACCGCGTCCATGGGATTTTGGTTGTCGAGTAAAATTGACTTCTAATTTCCCGCCATCAATGCGTTAATAACAAATAGTGCTCATTCCTGAGCTCCTATCTCTTGATTATGCGTTCTAATCTGGATCTTTCGAGCCTAGATTCTAACCTGACCTTCCCAAGTCTAGATCTTGTCCTTAGACTACCCTCTCGAGTATCTCTAATGGACGAATGAAGCACACATAATATAAGATAATCATAAAGAATGAAGATTCCCTAGTTGTGCTAGCTAAATGCTTCTCAAACCATTCAACTGATTTAGCTACTCATGTGTAAATAACAGAGAGTGAACAGATATAGAGAAAGAAATTCCACTTTTATAAATGAGTTTGAGTTCAAAATAACAATTGAAGTTAAAGGTAGAGAGCCTGGTAGCAATTTCTAGCTGACCGAGGCTTTTACACTGCAATCTCTATTCGGTTCTACAGATGTTCCCGCTTCCGCAAGCGTCGGCCCTCTCTTTATCCTTGAAGCTTCCGGCGCTTTCTCAAGCTTATCGGAACGATCTGCCGGCACAACCTCTTCTCTCGTGTCCACCTTAAAATGAAAGAAAACTAAGAACAAAGACGTGTGTATGAATTTCGAACTAAAGAATGGTGAACTGATCAACTCATCAACCCCTTTTCTGAAGGCTGCCCTTGGTATTTATAGACATCCAAGGTGAACGGTCGCTTCTCTCTCATGATTGTACAGATGGTTCGGCTTTAATTCCTGACTGATGCGCAGAATATTTGTCACCGAAAAGCTAAATGTACTTTGTGACCTTTATCGGTTGTCAACTTAATTCGGATTCGACTATCATCAGCTTTCTGTCCCATCGCAATTTGTTAGCCTTTCTCCCAAATCCTCCCACCATGTTGCACTGACCAAGGTATGGCGATCCTTCTCAGGCGAATGTTTGCGAACACAATCATCGCAAAGCCTTGCGGTGAAGTTGCGTTCGACCAATGATTTCCTATGATTCCAATTCTTGCATTGTGTCAACGCATATTCTGCACAAAAATACAAAAATCAACTGCTCTAATGCGTTGAACGCATGCGACCGCAATATTATGAAATTGATGCTTAATGGATGCAAATTAACATATTTCATCAACGCAATCTAACATTGTTTAAGAACTTAGCACTATGATAACATGTATTTCTGCCCGTTATCAATCAACAACTATTGTTGTCTCGTCACGTCCATCCCAAGAGGAGGATGCCTCGACGTAGTGGCAGGGTTATTCAACAATCTGAACGCTATATGGGTTTAACAAAAACTTAAAACATCATACAAAATGATGGTTTAAAGGATCCATTGACCTTTAAGAACGCATGGAGATGTTGACAGGGAACAATGGATAAAAGCCATGGACGATGAAATGGAGTCTATGTACTTCAACTCTGTCTAGGAACTTATAGATCAACCACATGGGTTTACACCTATAGGTTGCAAATGGATCTATGTTGATGATATCTTGCTCATTTGGAATGAGACAAGTTTCCTTACTGATGTAAAGAGATGGTTAGCAACACAGTTCCAAATGAAAGATTTGGGTGATGCTCAGTATATTCTAGGAATACAGATCTTTCGAACCAAAAGAATAGAACATTGGCACTATCTTAAGCATATTATATTGACAAGATGTTGTCAAGGTATAATATGAAAAATTACAAGAAAGGTATGTTACCTAAGACACCTCAAGAGGTTGAGGTCACAAAAATTCCATATGCATCTGCAGTTGGGAGTTTGATGTACGCTATGTTATGTACACGTCCTGACATATGCTTTACAGTTTGAGTCATCAGCAGGTTGGAATCCAATCCAAGACAGTCATTGGACTGTTGTCCAAAACATCCTCAAGTATCCACAGAGAACGAGTGACTATATGCTTGTGTATAGACCTAAGGATTTGATCCTTATAGGATACACTAATTTTTTATTTTCAGACTGACATAGATTCCAGGAAATGTACCTCAGGACCAGTTTTCACTCTTAACGGAGGAGCTATAGATTGGAGAAGCATCAAGCAAAGTTGTATCCCTGTCTCCACAATGAAAGTGAAATACGTGGCTGTATACGAAGCTACTAAGGAAGCAGTATGGCTATGCAAATTCTTAGCTGATTTGGAAATCGTTCCAAATATGCACCTGCCTATCACACTGTATTGTGATAATAGTGGTGCAGTTGCTAACTCAAAGGAACCCAGGAGTCACAAGCGTGGAAAACACATTGAAATAGGAGACGTGTTTGTCACAAAAATAGCCTTTGAAGACAACCTTGCTGATCCATTCACCAAGGCCCTCTCGGCTAAAGTTTTCGAGGGCCACCTAGCTGGACTAAGACTCTGAGTAGTGTAATCTAGGGCAAGTGGGAGAATTTCTATGGTATTATAGATGCCTTAGTTTATTGTATTTTTCCGATTATGTATTTGAACATTATATTGTATATATTTTTCTCACTGGAGTTTTAGTCCAAGTGGGAGATTGTTGAGAATGTCCTAGAACTTGCAATTCGTGTTAAACATTCCATTTTATCAATAATATTGACTTGTTGGTTTTGCATCTTATTATAAAAATCCAATAAATGCATCCTAGGCTATAGTTTGAATGTGTAACTTATATAATGACATAAACAGGATCAAGTTGACAGTAAATAGCCTAAATGGTCTAATAAGTATATGGATGAAATTGGGTATCTCATCTTGGTAACACTATTGGATGCGGCCCACTCTGTAGTTATTACAAGAAGTTGTAAGGTGCTACAATCGATGTGATCCACAAATCGTTCATGTTGAGACATGAGAGTGGGGGCATCCTATGTAATTATTTTGCATATAGATTAGACCACAAAAATAGTCACTTTTCTTTATAACAACCGTTTACTGTTAAAACTAACTATTTCATTTAATATGTAACCTAGGTTAACT
Source organism: Benincasa hispida (assembly GCF_027475165.1). Classification (NCBI taxonomy): domain Eukaryota; kingdom Viridiplantae; phylum Streptophyta; class Magnoliopsida; order Cucurbitales; family Cucurbitaceae; genus Benincasa; species Benincasa hispida. The sequence goes on from NC_143488.1 coordinate 21,096,631, forward strand.
CGATCTTAATCCTGAGTTGGCTATGAACTCCTATTTGTTCGAGATTATCCTTTGATCCAAAAACGGTGAGAGTAGTCCAACAGCACTGCTCAATAAGCTTACCATTTTGGGGATAAGACCAGATGAATAGCTGGGGACATAGCCTTGCAAAATGGAATTCACTCCTACCCCATTTAGGATTAACAGATAGGTTGTTCTCTTAAGTATCCAGGTCTTGAACAATTGGAGCCCCGCCTTCTCATGATAGAGAAAGGATTTGATTCATACAGATTATGAATCAAAATTGTTCATTAGAGGGTGAGTAGGAACTTAAGGAACAAGATGTATTCATAGGGGTAAAACGGTATTTTTGACCTAGTTGTGATTACGAACAACCTGTGAAGGATCGACTTATTGATTATGGTTATTAAGTGAACATATCTACAGTGAGGGGAGTTCAACTATGTGCTATAGTAGAGTGTCCCATTATTTAGCGAATGGGGGTTAGATCGAACTAATGAGTTTAGCCGATTAATCTCGAATCATTGGAGCCCATGATCTGTAGGTCCACGAGGTCCCCCTACTAGCTTGTAAATGGATAAGCTTTAGAGTAGCTTGAGCAATTAATTTGAAACGTTCAAATTAAACAGAACAATAGAATATATATTTAAATATGATTTAAATATATGAAGATGATTATTGTGCAAAAATTAATTTAATATTTAATATGAAATTAATTATTATTTTTAAAAAATAATTTATGAAATTAAATTAGAAAACCATTTTTCAATCAAAATGGTTTTGAAATCATTTTGTGTTTTAAAAGAAAAGTGAAAATCGTTTATGCATGTTGCACAAAATGGAAAATGCACTTTTTCCATCATCTTCATCTTCATGCTCACATAAAATTCATTATCTTCTCTTCATTAATTCTCCAAGGATGAGCTATAAGCCATGCACTTCACTTTTTTGCATGTTCATCTACAATATATAAAGAAGTTGGGAGTCATTTGAGAAGAATGAATGCAGAAATTTTGTGAGAAAAAACTCTATAAGAAGAAATTGTTCTTCTTATCCGATTGTTGTGTGTTCTTCATTATTCTTCACCTTTTCAAGCTGTTTTAGAGTCCCACAACTCTTCCTAAAGCTCCAAGAGGATAGTAGGGAAGCCTTTCGAGGTGGTTCACAGTGATTTCTGGTGAAGACATCCGCTATTCAATCGGATTCTTTGAGTGTTCTTCAAAGGTATGGTCTTAAAACCCTTTTTTAGAAGAGCATGCTTTAGTTTCTGCAAAAATTAGTGAATTTGAATACTTATGGATCCTTCATAATTCTGCTGCATGTTATTTAACTCTTTCACGTTTATTGTTAAAACTTACTATTTCATACTAAAATAACTTAGGATAACTCGATCTTAATTCTGAGCTAACTATGAACTCCTGTTTATTCGGGATTATCCTTTGATCTACATAGGTGAGAGTAGTTCAACAGCACTTCTTAATCAGCCTCCCATTTTGGGGATAAGACTAGATAGATAGCCGGAGACATAGATTTGCAAGATGGAATTCACTCCTACCTGTCGTGGGGTTAGTGATAACTTGTAGAAATAAAAGTTATTTATACTATTTTATTTAGATATTGCGGCCAAAAGAAAGGAAAGTTGCGTCAATTGTATAGAAATTAGCTAATAAATGCAAGAAATATAAATTGTCGTCAATACACCCACTGATACCATTGCGATGGTAGAAAAGAATATTTCAAGTCTGTTTTGCAGGAAATCAAGTCACCCCATGCGTTCATGGCTCAAAATAAAAAGAACAACGCATCTACGTCGCATTGCGCCAATCATTCAGGAATGAATAGACGATCAATGCAATGACGGTGCATGCGACAATCGATCAAGAGCTAAGCGATCAACACAATCTCAACCGCATGCGGTAATAAAAAAAAACACCACATGCAGGCAAACGATCGAAGATGTAAAGAGCAACGCAATAACAAAGGATTCTAACGTGTGTACAGCTGACCGCTGTCCAGTTCTGACGGGATTGATTGCGTAACAGAAGGAATATTTACTCTACCATTTCCATAACTTCCTTAACAATAAAGTAAGGACTACAATGCAAAGAGTCAAAGCTTCGCCTATAAATAGCTCCGACCATTCCATTGAGAAATGATGCTTGAATACAGAGAAAAGTGTATATACTGATCTGAGATAGAGATTGGTTGAGCGACTAATCAGAGTAGATCCGGGAAGAATTAAGAGACAAGGTTGAGAGGTGAGTCTCCGGGCAAGAATCCTTTCGATCCCCGCCGTTGAAGCTCTGTACAAAGGTCACTTTTATCGAACGAGCAAGCCTGAGAGGGAAGCTGTTCTCTTCATCCACTCTGCATGCCGACAAGCAAATCCAACGTCCAGATCTGTGTAAAGACATTGACACTCTTCTGTGTTTGTTTTTATCTCTTCATCATCAATTGTATTCATCTTCTTAATCTCTATCATTCACACCATGTTTCAGACGCTTAATTCTATAATTAAATGTTATGATTATTCCCATCTCCATCTCTTTGCCTATTTCAGTTCATCCATATTTCACTTTCTCCACGATGTTTTCCTAATCCCTTGGATAATTAGCAATAATTGAGCAAGTAAATTAATTGGGTTAAGGAAATAATTATGTTTAGTCAAGGCATGCTAGACGACATTTTCACCTGTGAGAGCAGAAGTGAAGATGCCATTCTGCCTATCGAGAGAGGGTTGGAAGAATGCGTTAACTAAAGCGAGAAGTACTTCCAGAGATGGAAGCAACCTTGCATTCACCACGTTCCTCCATGTTTCACAATAGTGATAAGGTAACACGATTGATCACCGAAAGGTGTACACCAAGGGAAAGTGGAACCTTAGTTACATCTTTAACGCAATTAACAAACTTGTGATGTTTGTACTAATTATTCTTTCTCCTTCTGATTCATCCATTAAGCCTTGCCATCGCATACCACGATCCTTTGTATAAACTTCACAATCAGTCTCGAACTCAGCATCATGTATATCATGTATCTTGTATCTTGCATCACGTTAGCTTTGGTTTATTTTTATCGCACTTTATTTTATTAACGCAATTTTAGTTTATCTGCACAATTTTACTTTACCGCAATTTACTTTCCTGTACAAACACACAACTTTTATTAATTGTAAAAATACCAATCGCATATATCACAAATGTAACATATTAACGACAACAATCCTTGTGTTCAACCTTGGATCACTCCGAGAAACTTGCGTTGGAATTATACTTGGTTTCAGCGCAAGGAAACTTGTGACAACGCATAGCATACTACAAGCATTCCATTAATAATGCATACATCTAGAAGTAGTATCGCATAAAGTGTGAATGAGCAACAGCACAGTATAAGATTACATTTTGTGTTACAAGTTTATGACAGCATGAGCTTGTAGCACATCATCATGCATGCACATTACATTCACGGCATTCAAGTCAACAGTTAGCAGATAAGTTGTTCTCTTAAGTGCTGATTCTTGGTCTTGAACAACGAGACCCCACCCTCTCTTGGTAGAGAGGACTTAATTCATAAGTGGTATTATGAATCAATATGTTCAATAGAGGTTCATTGGGAGCTTAAGGAGCATGATGTATTCACAGGGGTAAAATGGTGATTTTAACCCAGCTGTAAATATGAACGACCCATGAAGGATCGACTTACCGATTATGGTTACAATTGACAGAAATACATCTACAGTGAGGAGAGTGCAACCATCGAGTTATAGTGGCATGTCTTGATAGTTAACGAATGGTAATCAATTTGGTTTAAAGAGTATAACCAATTAATTACAAATCGTTGGAGCTCATGATCTGTAGGCCCATTATGTCCCTCTACTAGCTCATAAATTGGATTAATAAATTGAGTATCAATGGATGAAATTAGGGTTATGAATTTGAAACGTTCAAATTCAATTTAAGGTTTCAATTAATTGTATAAGATACAATTGAAACGTTTAATTTTATCAAAAATTAAACGAAATTAGAGAATCAATTAATATTTAAATTATGATTTAAATGTTAATTACATGGAATTGAATTCATTATAGTGGAATTGTTGTTAAGATATTAAATTAATAAATTAATTAAAAGGTTTAATTAAAATTAAAATTAGTTTTATTTAATTGATTGAATGAATTAATTTTATAAAACTAATATTAGAATAAATTAGTTTATTTTAAAACAAAATTACATTATTTTTAAATCAACTTGATTGACTAAAGATAAAGGAAAAAATGATCCACTATGGGTGATAAAGTATCTTAATCACCTAATTTCACTATTAATTCGTTCAAACTTCAAAGCAGTTGTTGGTGCCATGCATCTCATCTCCCTGCATGAAATCAGGTTATAAATTGAAGTTTAAGGCTGAGGAAAAAGGAATGCATGTTGTGTTCTTAAACCTAACTTCTGCTGAAGTAGAAACCCTCTTCCCTCTCTCAAAATCATCCAAATTCAGCTCAATTTGAGTGCTTTTTGAGATTAGTAAGAGAAGATCTTGTTGGTGGTCTAATTAAAGAATCAAGCTCAAATTCGTGGGTATTCTACTGAGTTCATGGAGGTTTCTTCAAAGGTAATGTGTCAAACCCTCTTGTAAACATATTATGAGTAACATGTTTTTGAACTCAAAATAAGAGTACTTAGAGTGCTTATTCATTCTGAATTCTTCCGTTGTATGTTATCTAACTCCTTCACCTTGAAGATAAAATGAATAAAAGACCTTTTACTGGAAAAGGTCTTAGAGTTAAAGAACCCTCGGTACTTGTACATTCGAACCTTTTGTGGTCCTCTAAATGTTAAGGCAAGAGGAGGATTTGAATGTTTCATCTCTTTTATAAATGATTCTTCTAGGTATGGGTATGTTTACCTAATGTAACAAAAGTCTGAAGCTCTTCAAAAGTTTAAGGAGTACAAGAACTGAAGTTGTGTAACGACCTGACCCTTACATACCAAGGTCTGACCGCTATGATATGCATACTTAGACTTTTCTATCATGAAATGAGTTTTTGGTAAAAATTTTAAAAGAACATATCTAAAATTTTATTAATTAAGTAGCAAATATATACAAAACACAAGGATCCATAAAACATTAGCGTAGGGGAACAAAATGCATATTCGACCAAAATAGTGAGTTTGACGGTTGACCCCTTAAGCAAAGTCCAGTCATGCCACCTACACTGTGTCCTTAGCTACAAAGTCTGTAACATAGGATGAGTATATAATATACCCAATAAGTAGCTCTCACTTAAGGTAGTGACCAAATGCACAAACACATGCAACATGTCATGAAAACATATGATTGGGACCCAAAACATAAACTTATCATAACATGACGTAATCGGTTATGCTTACAACATGAGTTACCCATCCTAGTAGGAAGTTGTGGACTTAAGAGAAAACTAACTCATTTGATGATTAGCGGGTCATGCAATCAGGAGGGCCAGAGTCGCATCCAACACCAACCATTAACATAAACGTAAGATTGGACTAGAGGGGTGCGACCATACATACCATGCTAGTTCCTAGCATAAATAGAACGTAAGATTGAGTCTAGAGGGGTGCAACCATACATGCCCTACAAGCCTTGGAAGCATAATCTATACCCAATTAAAACTTGATCATGAGCAAATATAATGTATTGGGTCCCTTGTAGAGAAACGCGTTTTAAATATATAATGCAACATAACAATTACAACATAATAATGCCACAAAAAAAAGGTACACTACCATAAAACACTTGAAGAGAGGGTGAGATAAACTACTTACCTCGACTGCGATCATAATTATTCTTTATGGTTTGGTCCTATAGATTTCATAAAGAACACTTATGTTTAAAACTAGTTTTAAGACTATTGGATTAAGGAATTTGATGAACATATCTTACTTATTTATAGAATTATAATTATTAAATCTTAGAAGTACTAATATAATTGTGCTTAATTATTTAACCACGATGATGACCATAATGATAATGATAACAATGTCAATGATAATAATAATAATAGTATTAGTATAATAATAATAGTAATAGTAAACTAATTAATAATAATAGTAACAACAGTAATGATAGTAGTAGTAGTAGAGTGATAATAATAATAATAGTCATAATAATAATAATAACAATAGTAACGATGATAATAATAATAATAGTAATAATAATAACAATAATGATAATAATAGTAATAGCAATAATAATAATAGTAATAATAATAACAATAATAAGATTAATAATAGTAGTAGTGATAGTAATAAGAATAGAAGTAGTAATAATAGTAATAATAATAATAGTAGTAATACTAACAATAATAATGATGATAATGATGATGATAATAATAATCAAGGAAAAGAAGTTAACATTTAAGTCTTGTATTAGCAATAATATTAGTAATACTTTTAGTAGTAGTCGTAGTGGTAAAAATTCACCTAAAAAGTACTAGATTAATTTAACATCGGTTGTTTTATGTTCAATGAAACTCAATTACTTTTATCATTGTTTCTTTTGATTTTAGCTTATAAATAATCTTGAATTACAAACTACATTGAGATATAAATAAATTTGAAAAGAATGAAGTTTGTTAAATTAGATTATTAACAAATTTGAGAATTAAAAGAAATAAATAGAGAGAAAAAAAGGACTTATCTAAATGCCCAAGAGAACTTCTCCAAATGTTCTCCAAAAATTAGGCCCTTCAACCCCTATTTATAGGGCTTTCAACCAACTTTTTTATCTTCATCTTTTTTTTTCTCTCTTCCAAACCGACTTTCCTATCCTTATCTTCTTTTTTTTTTTTTTTTTACTATACTGTATTATTTTATTTTATTTACTTTTTATTTAATTAAGTTACTTATTATTTTTATTTCTCCATCTTTCTAGGTTTTTCTTCTTATATTGTTTTATTTTTTAAATGTCTTATTGCTTAAATATTTTTTGATTTACCTAGTATTTTGTTTGCTACTTATTTGGTAGTCAATAATGTTCATGGAACAATTGTAACTTTAGTGTCTTCCTTCACTATCTAGACTTAGAACAACTTAATGTAGAATCTTAATATATAATTTCCCTAAAACATTTTCATACAAACTTAGGATGTTACATTCTCTCCCCCTTAAGAACTTTCGTCCTTAAAGTTTCTTGGTTCCTAAATAGATAAGGGTATTTGGTCATCATTTCTTTTTTTCGTTCCTATGTAGTTTCTTCTACTTGCTGATTTCTCCATAGAACATTCACTAAACTTATTTCCCAATTACGAAGTGACTTCTTCTCTCTTGCTAGGATGCAAATTGGAGTCTCTTCATATTCCAAGTTTTTGCTTATTTGTAGGGGTTCATAGTTTACTACATGTGATGGATCAGGCACGTATTTTCCAAGCATAGATACGAAGACATTATGTATTGTAGAAAGGGTTGGTGGTAATGTCAATTGATAAGCTACTTGGCCAACTAACTCCAGTATTTCAAAGGACCCAATAAAGAGAGGGTTAAGTTTGCCTTTCCATCCAAGATGCATAATGCCTTTCATTGGTGCTACCTTTAGAAATACATGATCTCGTACTTTGAATTCCAAATCTTTGTTGGGGTTGATGCCCTAAAATCTCGTAGGGTCCTGTAGTTTGTAAACACCTGTATGAACAAACGCTTGTGATGTAATAATATGAGATATTTTCATCACTGTTGTCTATGAAATATGAGATATTTAATTTTCATTTACCACAAACTAATAAACTAGGATCCCTGGTTGTCGTTGTAACTTAAGCATGTATGTGGAGACATACAAGTGGATCATGTCTTAAGTGATAACCTAAATGGTCTATAGTATATGGATATAGGAGGGAAACCTTATCCTGGTGACACTACAGTATGACCCCCTTTATAGATGTTACGAGTGTTGTAAAGTGCTACAGATGGTCTGATCCTAATCATTCATGTGGAGACATGCGAGCGGGGGTGTCCTATACAAAGAAGTTTATATAAGACCGGACCGCGAAGTGTTTAGTGTTGTTATATAACGCCGATCATGACAGAGACTTTCATTTCATTAGGATAACCATGGGTAACATGACCTTAATCCTGAGTGAATTGGGAACTCCTACCGACTCAAACCTACCACTTTGGTGATTCGTTTGATTGGGGAGTTGGGAACTCAGCTACACAAGATGAAATTCATTCCTTCCCCGAAGTAGGGTTAAGTAGATAGATTGCTCCCTTAAGAGATGATTTCGGGGCTTGAATGATATGACGCCACACACCTTTTCATAGCCCGAGAGGTGTCCACTCATAGTAGGACTATGATGTATTGTTCATTAGAGGAATCAATGGTACTTAAGGAGTTAGATGTAACTACGGGGGCAAAACGGTAAATTGGCCCAACTGTACTTACTGTTGGCTGGTTATATCTGATGGACACAGAAATATATCTGTGATAAGAAAATTACAGCTGTCAGTCCTTAGTGGAGTGCTCGGGAGTTAACAGATAATGGATCTCGTGATTAAAGAGTTTAGTCAGCTATTCACGTACCGTTGGAGCTTCAAGCTATAGGTCCATAAGGTCCCCTTGGTAGCTCAATGGATTCAAGTTGAGAATCAGTTTTTGAGACAGTTTGAAGTGTCCAAATTAACAAGAGGGGGTTTGATTATATATTATATAATTAAACTAGTTCAAATATATGTGATATAATTGATATGATGTATCAGATACATTAATTGAGGGTTTTGATATGAATGTGATTTATATTAAGTAAAGAAGAAAAGGACTATGGTATAAATGCTACATATGATGTGATATCAAAACTATAGGGTATAAATATAATATGATAAGTTAGTTATTATATTTATTTATAATTAAAACAATTATATGATAATTGTGGGTGGTTTCTTCTTTAATCGTGCGTGAAAGTGGGAGGTTATATTCGATTTTCATAACTGAAGGATAAAATGAAAAATGTTTTCGTTTTGAAAAGTATCGATTCATTAAGTGCACTACTAATCATTTAGCTAACTAGAGACTATACGATAACATTCCAAGCGAGAGCCTAAACGCTCGTGTAAAATATTTTACTAAACGATCGTGTAAATGATCAAGCCTGTTTTACTAAACGATCATGTACCTAACGAGATTTACTAAACGATCAAGCACACAAAGTCTATGCGATAGACAGTCCCTTCTCCCACTTGCTTGGTCATTTGGTTTGCTCGTTGCCTTCCTCCAACCCTCTACCAAATCCAACAGAGCCCACACCTTCTGGATTCTCACACTGAGAATACCAAGGTTTTCGAGTGGTGGTGTCTAAGGGGTTGCTTGTTCGTGTAGAAGATTGTTCATGATTTAAGCGACAACGAGAGGCTTGCTAGACGATTGTAGTGACAACGAGAGGTTGCTATTCCAAGTCGTCACGAGAGCGACAGATTCATAGAAGAAGAGTTCTTCAAAGGTATGTCTCTCATTCCTTTTGTATTTAATTAATAAAGCATGTCGTAATTTGTTCTAAGGTGCATAACTAGTTTGTATGTTTGTGAATGACTTTAATTCTATCACAATTGATTTGGATCGATCGTGCTTCCGCTCATGGATTCTCTTTGATAAGAGTTCCTTCAATTGGTATTAGAGCCAGATTCTGATATTCCAAACCTATTGATGAATAAAATTGCATTTACATTCTTGGTGGGTGTAAGCATGTCTACATGCTGTTTAAGTGTTAAATATGTTTGTAGATGTGGATTGATGGAGTTTCTGGGATGATTGCCTCTGGTTATTTATTCTTTTACATTTTCAAAGTTAATTGTAAGGGCCCCTATGTTTTTTGGCATATAAACTTGCTATCGAGTCTATAATTCAAAGTGTTTAAATCAGTTTGAGTCGTTCGTGTTGAAGCTTCAAGGCATGGAGATACAAATTACTCCGAGGAAGAAGAAGACCAAGCGTTGGTCAGATTGTGTAAACAATGGGGTAAGTGATCGTTGAGTTTGGGATACTCGGCAGCAAGGTAGACGCGCACGCACTAAACGATCATGTAGGTCAGCATGCTTCATCGCATAGTCACTGACTACACGATCATGGGGTAAATGTTACTTAGTGCTTGTTATTCTATCTCCTAGACTATCATGCCTAATAGCATAGTAGTCATCTAGACAATCATGCCTCATAGCATAGTAGTCATCTAGACAATCATTTAGACTTGCGTTGTTTATACTTAGTGCGCTAAACGATCGAGTAGCCTTCATGCTTCTTCGCATAGTCAAAGGTACTCGATCGTAGCTAAGCAATCGTGGTTACTCGCCCAATTTACTAAACGATCAGGAAGAAGTCTTTGCCCGGGCGATTCAAGATCTGGTTCTCTTGTGAATCGGTTTGCTCAATGGTTTTATGTAATAGATAGAATTTAATTTCTGTTTTTTTAGGCTAATCATCTCGGTCCATTAAATTTGTGAATGTACATGAGATATATGTTTTATTATATGTCCTATAGTATGCCATATAGTTAAAATCCCACCATAGGTTATGCATTGGTCATGCATCATCTCTATATTGTAAGAGTTATGATATAGTAGTTTGCATGATTAAATTACAAAAGAGCATGTTCATGCATCATATAATATAAGAGTTATATTTATGCATGCATCAAGCATATTAATGCATCATCTTTATATTATAATTGTTATAGTATAAGGGTGTATGGAGGCATGTATGCTTAGTTCATTACCAAGTATATAAGAGTTATATATAGTAATGAATGGACATTGCATGAAGCATGACACATAGGTTAAATTTATAAGAGTTATAAATACCTAGTTTTGCTTAGCAATGTGAATGGTTTTGGTTGTTTTTTTTATAAGAGTTATAAGGGAAATTAGAACTAAAATCAATAAGAAAGACATACATGCGAACTTAGACTTGAATCATGTTTTAGAAGAGTTTTAAAATTTGATGGAGATAAACCTAAGATCACGGTTCTAATGAAATTAGAAACCTCAGGTTTAATCTTTTAATCAGTTTAATAGGATTAAATTGACTAATAAAAGATTAAAAGTGTATGAAATCTATCTATAAGGGACCTTTTATCTAAGGCGGGTTTTGTCTAGGCTGGGGTACTTAAGCTGACGAAAACGGAACACCCCTACCTGGGAACCTACCTGGAAAGGTGAATTAGATAGATTTGATGCATGCATGCAAATTTAAGGATAGTTCGTTAAAGAGTTTAATGGGACAGTCTTGAACTTGTTTAATTATGAAAGACAAGAGTTGTTTTTTAGCAAATTAAACTCACACTTAGATAAAATCAGTAGCCAGATGATCTAAGTTAATGAACCCCTAGGTAGAACATTTAGTTAGAGGTACTTGAGGATATGATACTTCACCAAACCTCTTCACATTTCTCCTTTTATGTTCACATTGTGAGATCTAACCTTGACCTCAAGGCACCCTGGGAGTGTCCCCCTAAAGGATGGTGTTTGGGTAGGTCAATACTAAAGGAACTCTTATCAAAGAGTACCTCTGAGCAGAAGCGAGATCGTTCCAAACTCATTGTGACAGAATTATCACATTTACAATCTAACAGAGAGATATGCATTTCACAACTAATTACAGGCATGCTTCAAAAATAAATAACAAGAGAACAAGAAATACGTACCAGTTGAAGAACTCTTCTTCACAGAAAAACTCGTTCTCTCCAAACGAACTGCTCCTCTCGCTCTCGCTGCGAACGTCCACTGCAGTCATTCACCAAATCACAGTCGTCTACCCATGAACAGCCTTCGCACAAACAAAGCAACGGGGAGGACACCACTAGTTAGAACCTCGGTATTCTCGGTGTGAGAATCCAAGAGGTGTGGGCTCTGCTGGATTTGGCAGAAGGAAGGAGGAAAGGAAGATCATATACCGCGACCAAGAAAGTGGGAGAAGGCACACGATCGTTTAGTAAACAGGCTGTGATTGTATAGACAATCATTTAGTAAACGCACGGGTGTGCTATCATTTAGGAAAGAGCTAGACGATCGTTTAGCAAATCCTATGCAATCGCATAGAAAGAGGTGAGCGTGTATACGATCGTGTAGAAATGTTGAGCTATCGTGTAGGCTCTTGGTTTGCTATGCGATAGATAGTATACACCAAACGTGAACGAATGACCGATCTCTTGCAAAATGAAAACGATTTTCATTTTATTCTTTAGTTACAAAAACTGCAAGCAACCTCCCACTATCACACGGTTACAGAGAAAATGCCGGCACAATTATCCCATAATTTTCCAATTAAAAAACAATAAATATAATCATATTATATTTATTAACCTATGGTTTAATATCACATACATTAACCGTAGTCTTTTCTCTTCCACTAAATATAAATCATATTTATATCATTTTCCTCCAAATAATGTATCTAATATATAATGTCAATCTTATCATATATAATTAACCAATTTAATCATATCATATATAATCGAACTCCCTCTTGTCAATTTGAACACTTCAAACTGACCCAAAAACTTATTCTCAACTTGAATCCATTGAGCTACCAAGGGGACCTTATGGACCTATGGCTCGAAGCTCTAACAGTACATGAATAGCTGACTAAACTCTTTAGCCACGAGATCCACCATCCATTAACTACCAGACATTCCAGTAAAGAACGATAGCTACACTCTTCATACCACAGATATATTTTTGTGTCCATCGGATATAACCAATAACCAGTACGATAACCCTTCACAAATGCTCGTAAGTATAGCTGGGCCAATTTATCGTTTTGCCCCTGTAGTTACATCTAACTCCTTAAGTACCACTGATCCCTCTAATGAACAATACAGCATAGTCCTACTATGTGTGGACACCTCTCAAGCCATGAGAAAGTGTGTGGCGCCACATCGTTCAAGCCCTGGAATCAGTTCTTAAGGGAGCAATCTATCTACTTACCCCTACTTTGGGGAAGAAGTGAATTCCATCTTATATAGTTGAGTTCCCAGCTCCCAAATTAGACGAATCCTCAAAGTAGTAGGTTTGGGTCAACGATCTAGCCACTCATACCCATGCAAATCAAAGGACCGCCCTCAAAGGCAGGAGTTCCCAACTCACTCAGGATTAAGGTCATGTTACCTATGGTCATCCTAGTGAAGTGAAGTCTCTGTCATGAACGGCGGTATATAACGAGAAATTAACACTTCGTGGTCAATTTGTATAGGACGCCCACGCTCACATGTCCCCACGTGAATAATCAGGATTAGACCATCTGCAGCAAGTCACAACAATTGTAACTATTCTACAAAGTGGGTCGCATCCGTAGCGTTAGCAGGATTAGGTTTCCCTCCTATATCCATATACTACAGACTATTTTGGTTATCACTTAAGATATGATCCACTTGTATGTCTCCATATGCATGCTTAAGTTACAAATGACAACCAGGGATGTTAGTTTATTGGTTTGTGGTAAAGCAAATAAAACATTCAATGTTCATAGACAATAAGTGAAGAAAATATCATATATTATACATCTCGAGCGTTTGTTCAAGACTGTGTTTACAAACTACAGGACACGAGAGTTTAGGGCATCATGCTTAACAAATACCAAGGTGAATAGAGAGAATGTTCATGGTAAGTGGGAGCGGGACGTGTGACAACATATCTCACAGTCTCTCTTATTAGGTTGGATGACATTTCTGTGCATCACCTTGAGGCACATTGGGAGTGTCCCCCTTTAGGATGGCGGTTTTGCACGACTCTTTATATGATCCCCTGTATAGGATAAGGTCGTTTTAGTCTCTTGTCCTAATCTGCTTTTTCCCTACGGTGGGCGCATTAGGGTGGGGCTCTAGGGCCAAAAATGAGGGGGTTACACTTATGCATAATTGTTAAAGGTTAACAGTTCTGGACCAAAAAATGGTGATTGTTAGTGTCAGTTACAATAGTTATTTCCATCTAATGGTTGAGAATATCTCATCCCAGTGAATGGGCATTTGATCACTCCACCAGTGACTTTTGTCTTGCCTCGTTGGGGCATCATTGTGAAATAAATGTCTTTTCACTTAGGGTACATGGAAACAATTTTGCTAAAACTAAAATTGGTGTTAAAAGTTGTAATGCATAGACTTATTAAGTTTGTTCATGTTTTTCAGCAACGTAAAAATGGCTACAGCCACATTAGCTCTTTTAAGTGCAGATAAGTTGACTGGCGAGAATTACGCTAGTTGGAAACACACGATAACTACAATACTAATCATCGATGACCTTAGGTTCGTCCTTACGGAGGAGTGTCCTCCTATTTCAACTCAGAATGCCACTCGAAATGTTCAAGAGGCTTATGAGAAATTTACACTGATGCGTTATTTTATGCGATAAAATGATGGTAGGGATTGCGTTGATGGAAAATGCGTTGTGCAAACAAGTTTCCTCAGTAGAACCCAAGTATAAATCCTACTGAGCTTTCTGGTAAGCCCAGGGTCGAACTTAGAGACTAAGGAAAACAATATGCGGTGGTAATTTTTAGATCACTTTGCGGTAACAAGTAAATCAAAGAGTTGGTTGGTTTGTTGTTTATAGTAAGAAATGTATGCAGCGGATTTGAGAAAAGAGTTAATAATACGGAAGATGCGATGAATATGTAGGGGAATAGGTTAAGAAGGGGTTTAGCTAACACTTCCTAGATTGCGTTCATGTCATGTGATCATGCTACACACATACAATAGCAAATCATCTCTCAATGCAAATGCTACAGCTTCTAGTTTTAGAACGCATGGGATATATGCGATGATGTCTATAGGACCTACACATAAACCTCTATTCTTGTCTATGCGATGACGAATGACACACATACATACAAGGCGGCCGCATATTACCATAACCTATCTTTAGGGTGCATGAGATGCATGTTGGCAAATAGAGCTTATCTCTAAGTCCTTATCTCTTGCTTATGCAAATCTAATCTTGCGCTCTCGAGTTTAGATTCTAACCTAGCTCTCTCGAGTCTTAGGTTCTTTCTTTAGACTGTTTCTCGAGTAGCTCTAAAGGGGTGTTGGGCACAACATAAGACAAGATGATCGCATACAATGAAGATCCTAGGTCATGTTAGCTAAGTGCTTCTCAACCCATTTGATAGATTTAGCTACTCATGCTTGTTTTAAAGAGAGTGGACAGATGTAGATAAGCAAGTTCCATTTTATAAATATATAATCGAAGTACAGAATGATAATGCAGAATAAGAATAACGAGCCTAGTAGCAATTTCTTGCTTCCCAAGACTTTTACACTGTTCGTCTCTACTCTACTCAAAAGATAATCTTGCTCTCGCAAGAGTCGGCCCTCTCTCTGTTTTTCCACACCCCTGGTTCTCTCTCGAGCTGACCAGGATGATTTTCCGGTGTCTTTTCCTCTCTCGCTTCCACCTTCTAAGTAAGAAAACTAAGAACTCTAAGCTGGCCGAACTAACTAATTGAATGAACTGTTTCACTGAAGGTGGCCTTCAGTATTTATAGAGCTTCGGGGTGAAAGGCTTCTTCTCTCTTATGATTGCACTGATGGGATGGCATTAATTCTCTATCTAATGTATCGAATATTTGTCACCGAAAAGTTGAGTTTATTTGCTACAGTAGGTCGTTAACGGCTTCTCAACTTAATTCGGAATCAACCGTCATCAGCTTTCTGTCCCATCGTGATTTATTACGCATTTCACCCTGATGCGCCCACCATGATGCGTCGGCTCTATGCGACAACCTTTTTGAGCAGATATTCGTGAGCGCAAATGATCGCATAGCCTTGCGTCAATGTAATCTCTTAATGTGCTCGGACGTTAATTTCTTTGGATCGCATTTTCGCCTTGCGTCTACGCATTTTCTACACAAAAATACATAAGTTAACTGTTTTCATGTGATGGACGCATGCGATCACAATGTTGTGAACTTAATGCTTTTGGACGTAATATTGTATATTTTTATCACCGCAACCTTGCATTGTTTTATAACTTTGCACTGTAACAACGTGCATTTCTACCCGTTATTAGACACGGGCGAACGATGAGGCCTGGGCTTACATCTTGGCCAGTCTAAATGTTGTTTTGGCCAAGAAGCATGAGCCTATGGTCTCAGCACATGAGATCATGGAGTCCCTGTGGGGAATGTTTGGACAACCATCTGGACAACTCAAGCATGAAGCACTTAAATGCATCTTCAACTCCAAAATGGAGGAGGGTACATCTGTTCGTGAACACATTATGAACATGATGTTCCACTTCAATGTGGCGGAGATGAATGGGTCACCCATCGATGAGGGCAGCCAGGTTAGCCTAAGGAAAACAAAATGTTTGTGTCGATGAATGCTACATTCCTAGAAGAGGATCATATGAGGGAGCACAATCCACATAGTAAGATCGTGTTGTGTGAACTTTCCAATGAAACTACTGAAGCTTCAATAAGAGTTGTTAAAGGGTCTACTCCATCAATAAGAGATGTTGATGGAAGTTCATATGGTAGGTCTAATCCACCTCAAGAGTTGAGATGGAGTCTATGTACTTCAACTCAGTATGGGATCTTGTAGATCAACCTGATGGAGTAAAACCTATAGGTTGTAAATGGATCTACAAGAGGAAACGGGGTGCCGATGGGAAGGTGCAAACCTTTAAGGCTAGACTTGTGGCAAAGGGTTATACCAAGGTGGAAGAAGTTGACTATGAGGAAACTTTCTCGCCTATTGCCATGTTGAAGTCTATCCGCATCCTCCTATCCATTGACTCATATTATGACTATGAACTATGTCAAATGGATGTCAAGAGTGTCTTTCTGAATGGTAATCTTGAGGAGACCATTTATATGGTGCAGCCCGAGGGATTCATAGCCCAAGATGAAGAGTAAAAAATTTGCAAACTGAATTGGTCCATTTATAGGCTGAAATAGACATCTCAATCTTGGAACATTCAGTTTGATACTGTGATCAAATCATACGGCTTTGTAGTATGGCTAAAACAGCCCGAGTATGTAGTGTCTTGTGAAGCTGCTAAGGAGGCCATTTGGCTCCGAAAGTTTCAGACATGTCTAGGCCAATCACCCTTTATTGTGATAATAGTGGTGTTATGGCGAACTCCAAAGAGCCTAGAAGTCACAAGCGTGGCAAACATATAGAGTGGAAGTATCATCTCATCCGCGAGATAGTGCATGGAGGGGACGTGATAGTCACGAAGATCACTTCAGAGCACAACATTGCTGACTCGTTTACGAAGGCTCTCACAGCTACAGTTTTTTAAAGTCACCTTCAGAGCATGAGTCTACAGGACCGTCGCGGCTGGACTAGGGCAAGTGGGAGACTTTTGTACTAGGTCTTAGTGCCCTAGTTTATTGTTTTGTACTTGTTGTTATCTTGTACATCCACTCGCTTTAGGACAAGTGGGAGATTGTTGGGGTTGATGCCCTAAACTCTCGTAGGGTCCTGTAGTTTGTAAACACCTGTATGAACAAACACTTGTGATGTAATAATATGAGATATTTTCTTCACTATTGTCTATGAAATATGAGATATTTAATTTTCATTTACCACAAACTAATAAACTAAGATCCCTGGTTGTCGTTGTAACTTATGCATGTATGTGGAGACATACAAGTGGATCATGCCTTAAGTGATAACCTAAATGGTCTGTAGTATATGGATATAGGAGGGAAACCTTATCCTGGTGACACTATGGATACGGCTCACTTTGTAGATGTTACAAATGGTGTAAAGTGCTACGGATGGTCTGATCCTAATCATTCATGTGGAGACATGTGAGTGGGGCTGTCCTATACAAAGGAGTTTGCATAAGACTGGACCACGAAGTGTTTAGTCTCGTTATATAACGTCGTTCATGACAGAGACTTTCATTTCATTAGGATGACCATGGGTAACATGACTTTAATCCTGAGTGAGTTGGGAACTCTTGCCTATGAGGGCGGCCCTTTGATTTGCTTGAGTGCGAGTGGCCAAATTGTCGACTCAAACCTACCACTTTGAGGATTCGTCTGATTGGGGAGCTGGGAACTCAGCTACACAAGATGGAATCACTCCTTCCCCGAAGCAGAGGTAAGTAGATAGATTGCTCCCTTAAGAGCTTATTTCGAGGTTTCAACGATGTCGCACCATACACCTTCTCATTGCTTGAGAGGTGTCCACTTATAGTAGGACTATGATGTATTGTTCATTAGAAGGATCAGTGGTACTTAAGGAGTTAGATGTAACTACGGGGGCAAAACGATAATTGGCCCAATTGTACTTACGAGCGATCTGTGAAGAGTTATTTTACTGTTGACTGGTTATATTCGATGGACACAGAAATATATCTATGATAAGAAGAGTGCAGCTGTCGATCTTGAGTGGAGTGTCCGACAATTAACAGATGGTGGATCTCGTGATTAAAGAGTTTAGTCAGCTATTCACGTACCGTTGGAGCTTCAAGCTACAGGTTCATAAGGTCTCCTTGGTAGCTGAATGGATTCTAGTTGAGAATCAGTTTTTGGGTCAGTTTCATGTGTTCAAATTGACAAGAGGGGATTTGATTATATATGATTTAATTAAACTGGTTCAATTATATGTGATATAATTGATGTGATGTATCAATTATAGTAATTGGAGGATTTTGATATAAATGTGATTTATATTCAGTAAAAGAGCAAAAGACTAGTTTAAATGTTACATATGATGTGATATTAAAACTATAGATTATAAATATAATATGATAAGTTAGTTATGAATAATTGAAATAATTATATGATAATTGTGGGTAGTTTCTCCTTTAACCGTGCGTAAAAGTGGAAGGTTATATTAAGTATTCATAACTAAAGGATAAAATGAAAAACTTTTTCATTTTGAAAAGTATTGATTCGTTAAGTGCAGTACTAATCGTTTAGCTAACTAGAGACTCTACGATAGTCTTCTAAGTGAGAGCCTAAACAATCGTGTACTAGCGCCTTTGACTAAACGATCGTGTAAAGCATTTTACTAAACGATCGCGTGTGAAGCAAGATTCACTGAATGATCATGTAAACGATCGAACCGGTTTTCCTAAACGATCGTATACTTAGCGAGATTTACTAAATGATCAAGCACACAAAGTCTATGCGATAGAAAATTCCTTCTCCCACTTGCTTGGTCGTTTGGTTCGATCGTTTCCTTCCTCCAACCCTCTACCAAATCCAACGAGCCCACACCTCCTGGATTCTCACTCCGAGAACACCAAGGTTTCCAATTGGTGGTGTCTAAAGGGCTTCGTGTTCGTGGAGAAGATTGTTCATGATTTTAGTGACAGCAAAAGGTTTGCTGGACGATTGTAGCGACAGCGAGAGGTTGTTGTTCCAAGTCTTCACGAGAGAGAGAGGTTTGTAAAAGAAGAGTTCTTCAAAGGTATGTCTCATGTTCCTTTTATATTTAATTACTAAAGCGTGTCATAATCTGTTCTAAGATGCATAACTAGTTTGTATGTTTGTGAATACCTTTAATTCTATCACATTGGATTTGGATCGATCGTGCTTCTGCTCATGGGTTCTCTTTGATAAGAGTTCCTTCAATCTGTTCTACAGTTATCAGCATAACTCTTTTGTCTGCTTTGAGCTATTTGCATTCTTTCCTGAATTAACTTAATTGCATCCATTGTTTGCTACACCAATTCAGGTCCCAAGTAGTGTTCGTTCCCCTACTTCACCCCAGTGTACAAGGGACCTACACTTCTTTCAATATAAGGCTTCAAAAGAAGCCATACCAATTGTTGCCTAATAACTATTATTATAAGCAAACTCTATAAGGTGCAGTTGCAATTTCAACGTTCCAGTAAAATCCAAAGCACATGCCCTCAACATGTCATCTAGATCTGATTAACTCGTTCTGTTTGGCCATCAATTTGTGAATGGAAGGTTGTGCTAAAATTTAGTTATGTGCCCACTGCTTTCTGCAAACTTTTCCAGAACTTGGAGACAAAATGAGTGTCTCAGTCTGAAAAAATTGATATTTGGAATCCATGCAATCGAATGACCTCTTTTAAGTACTTTTGGACTAGCACTTCTGTAGTATGAGTGGTCTTGCAAGGTAGGAAAATGGGTTGACTAGGTGAGTCAATCCACAATCACCCAAATCATAATGTGGCCTTTAATAGTTCTCAGGAGACTTGAGATTAAATCCATGGAAATATGCTCCCATTTCCATTCTAGAACATTTAGAGGCTGGAGGAGTCCTTGTGGTTATTGCCTTAGAGCTTTCACCTATTGACAAACCAAGCATTTACTTACGTAGTCAGCTATGTCCTTTTTCATGTTACTCCACTAGTAATGTGCTCTTAAGTCCCGGTACATCTTGGTACTCCCAGGATGTATTGAAAATCACGACTCATGGGCTTTCTTCAGTATTTCTTTCTTGATTTATTCATCATCTGGTACACATAGATGTCCATGGTAGAGAAATGCGGAGTCTGGGCTATAGAGAATTCACTTGTTTCTCCATTCTGTGACTGCAGTTGTTTGTTTAGGTATTTATCTATTTGTTGTGCATCATATATCCTTTGCCTTAAGTAGGACTTGTAATTAGTTGTGCTATTCGAGTTGTGATGGCTTCTGGTATTAATAAGATTTTAGCTCTTTCCAAGTCATCCATTATGTGTTTGGAGATTATACTTAGAGCTGTGTGAGTTGATTTTTGGCTGGGAGCATCAGCCACAACCTTAGCTTTTCCTGGATGATAGAGGATCTCACAGTCATAGTCTTTGAACAATTCTAACCATCTTCTTTGCCTCATATTTAACTCCTTGTGGGTAAAGAAGTACTTAAGGATTTATGATCAGTATAGATTTAAATCGTTTCCCCATATAAGTAATTTCTCCATATCTTTAAGGCAAAAACTACTACTACTAACTCCAAGTCATGGACAAGATAGTTTTGTTCATAAGGTTTAAGTTATCTTGAAGCATATGTTATTACCTTGTCGTGCTGCATCAAGACACAACCAAGCTTCTTTTTCCATGCGTTACTATAGACAATTAAACCCCCTGATACGTCAGGTATAGTGAGATGGGAGGTTGTGGTCAATCTTTCTTTTAGTTCCTGGAAGCTTTGTTCACATGCTTTGTTCCTGAAAAAAGTATTAATATTCTTGGTGAGGTTAGTTAAGGGTAAGGCTATACTTGAGAAATTCTTCACAAAGCTTTATTGTCAACCCCGTACTCCATTTCTCATACAAAAATGAGTAGTAAGCATGTTAAGTAAAATTATGAAAGGAGGTAAAGAAAAAGTAGGAAGATGGAGGAAGAAAATTCTAAGTATTAGAAATACTTAGATGGGTGAGTTTTAAATAATATAACAAGTAAAATTAGGCTAAGTATGGAAGTAAAGTGTAGGTATGCGTTGATGGAGAAGTGTGGATGCATGAAGTTGCGCGTGTAGCAATTAAGGCTTGTAGAGGCTAAGTGTTGAAGGCAAGGATAAACTATGTGTTGGTACTAAGGATGAATGCATGAATTGAAAGCCATGATGCGTTGATAAGGTATGCGGATGGAGGTATGCGGCTGATGGTGTCATGTGGCAGCAGTACTAGGCGATGAGACAAACCATGGTGGACGCATGGTGAAACGTCTTGCGTTACTAAGGCTTAACGCATGGTTGATATGATAAGACAACTATGTGTGGGTTAGGACATGTGTTGGCTTATAAGTATGTGACCAAAGGAGGGGCGCAATAGCCTCTAAGTGAGAATGTGTTAGCCAGATTGGGCGATACGTTGAGGATGAGGTATACAACCATGGGGTTGCAAGCGTTGGCTTGGGAGCTGACCCTTGCGTCGATAACCAAGAGGGAAATATTATCTTAGTGATTGATCACCTAAGCCAGATGTCAAACTCAGGTTTGACATTATCCTTTAAGGATGAGGTGGCAGCTTGATGTCAAAGGAGAGCATGCAGCTGTTAGTTTAAAAAGAGAAGCTCGACTTCAGGCAGATGTTTGGAGAAATTCGCTCGGGAAAATAAAGTAATTCTAGAGCCATTCAAACCCTGAGTATGTCTAGTTGATAAGGTTGATATTTCGGAGGGAGATTCTAGTAGAATCGAGTTGGAGTATGAAGAATCCCGCTGAAGGTCGAATTCCCGAGTAAGTTGGGCCAGTCTTGATAATTTGAGGATTTCGACACAACCACAAGGAATTTTGAGCTGAAATTTTAAGTTAAGCTTGCTAAATCAATATAGAGAATGTTTGTAGAAGGAAATTTCTTGAGAAAAGGCCTAGAAGATTAGTTATTGAAATTGTAATTTAAATCTGGAATTTTGAGCAAGCAGGCAGCTGCTTGGGTTGAACAAGCAAGCTGCTTTAAGGGCTTGACGATAATGATGAGCGCATGACTTGGAGGTTGACTTGGCACAAGGATACGCCGGGAAACATTAGACCATGCAACGCATATTGAAGCCATAAGCGCAAGGTTGCATTGGAGGTTATAGGCGCAATCGGACGAATGCATGGGGCATGCATCGATGTGCCACAAGACGGGCGCATAAGTCGAATGATGGATGCAATCGGATGAACGCATGGGGCATACTCGATGTACCACAAGACGGGCACATAAGCCAAATGATGGGCGCAATCAGACGAACGCATGGGGCATGCGTCGATATGCCACAAGACGAGTGCATGAGCTGAGCGTCGAGCGCAAAGGTTGCTATGCGATGGGCCATGCGATGGGCAGTAGGCGTGAGTTAAAGGCTTGGACGCATAGGAGGCTTGAACGCCTAATGCAATACATGGACGCATGGTAATGAAGTTGCTGCCTAGTCAAGTTAAGGCCTAAGAATTTGGCTAAGTGTTCAACGCGCAGTAAGCATGTACATGAAGAGGATTGCCAAAGACTGTGAGTGACTTTAAATGCTTTAAATGTTTTAAATGAATTGCTAAAGCTTATGAATGTTTAGCAATGCATGTTTACTGAAAGCTATTTATGACAATTATTTTCAAATAGTTATGTAGCAATGCATCTCACATTAATGTTATATTTATGCTATGCTTTACAATGACCATGAGGATGCGTTAGTATGGAATGATTCGGGCAACCAAATCATTAAGAGATAAGAATATGCAAGTAAGTATGAGTAGCTCAGTACTGAAGTACACGGAGAAGGTACTGAAGCTCAGTCTTAGAATGTGAATAGCTCAGTACTGAAGTACACGGAGAAGGTACTGCAGCTTGGTCTTAGAATGTGAATAGCTCAGTACTGAAGTACATGGAGAAGGTACTAAAGCTTTGTCTTAGAAATGGAATAGCTTGATACTGAAGTACACGGAGAAGGTATCCGAGTAGCTCGACACTAAAGTACACGGAGAAGGTATCTGAGCAGTAATACCCAAGGTATAACGGTACGTAAACTAGAATTACATTATGAAAGGAAAGTTATTATTGGTAGTGTCGAGATCACTCTACATTAGCTATGGATTGACATTGAGGAATTGAGTAAGGGTACTCTCTCTACTAAAGATGCAAGTTATGATTGTAGGAAGTGAACAAAAAAGGTTCCTTCCTAGTTAAGTAGTAATGGAGTAAAGGATGATAAAGAGTGAGCAAGAGGGCCACTCTAGACGGATAAACTAAGGCATAGTCCAGCAAAGCATGAAATAGAGCTATATGATGTTGATGATGACATGAATAATAGTTGCCAAGTTTATGTTTTCAGTGAAAACTTTCAGTTTTAATATGAAATTTATGCATGAATGTTATGCTTTAAATGTCACTCACTGGGCTTCTAACTCATGTTTTCAAATGTTTTCCTTTCAGGTAGCGGTCAGTTCCCAAAAGATTTCTTTGCTGCTGCTCTACCACTTAAAGAGTCAGGTTGAAGGAAGCTTAATCGAAGACCTGTATTAGTTAGTACACATGTGTCTGTCAAATAGGGACTAGTATCCTAAATGGGGCTCATTAAGTTGTAATATTCATGTATGAAATGCTATAATCCCTGTAATGTAAATGTGTTAAGTTCTTAGTTAATTTGCTCGTATATTGATGAAATGCACATATTCAGGGTTTGAGCAAATTTAATAGGTTAGATAGGCAGTAAGTGTCAGCAAGAGGGTTGGTAACTGCTGTAGTCACCATTCCATCCAGGTTGAGAGGGTAATTTGGAGCAGGGTGTGACCAGTTGGTATCAGAGCAAAAGATTTTGGGAAGAAAGGGAAAAATTTATATATGTAAGTCGGAGTCCTAAGTCCTTAGCATATGTACTACCTAAGTAAAAAGAAGATGTTAAGTAAAAGTGGCAAGCAGAGCAGGCAAGCAGACAACGGGAACTCTAACCCTACCTTTAGAAGCTCTGAGATTTGAAAGAACGGAGATTCCAGTAAATGAAAGATGAAGTTTCAGTGACTCAGGAAGAAAGATTTCGAAAAGGGAAGTCAGGAGTCACACAGGTAAACATGAGCTTTTCACTAGAGATAGAATGTTTAGCAGGTTTGCTCAGAGGTTTGTGGCAAACGTGAAATCTATTCTAGTGAATTCAGAGAAAAGATAAGCAAGAGTGAGCTCGAAATGTACCAGGGATACGTTGAGTATACAAATAAGGAACAATATGGCTAGCAGAAGGTAAAAAGGAAAAGGTCCAGATCTGCTGATGTTCCGGGTAATAGCTCAAAGTTTGAATTGTGACTGAGCTAGAGACTGGTACAGTTAAGAAAACCTTATGTATGTAGTATAGTAAGCCATAGTTGGGAAATCTTATAGTAGAATGAATGTCTTCTCACAAGTATGGATAAACAGGACATCTTAAGAAGAGTGCCCGCAGTTAGATCGGGAAGTCTAGCTGACACGAATAATGATTTCACAACTAGCAAGTAATTCAATGTATAAAAACTGAAAAACAATGTTCCAGTGGTATTACTAGGAAAGGAAAAAGACCACCTTAGTAATAAGTAAATGCTATGACTCAGTGAAGAATGGAAGAGTCATCAAATGATGTAACAAATACAGTGCATTATTATGACCAAGATGTTCATACATACCAGTATTACTTAGTATGAACAAAGTTAATGTCAGAGTAGTGCAGCGAAAGCATAGTAAAAAAAAAAGAAGAAGAAGATTGTAGAGTTATACGACCAAATGATGTTGTGAACTCTAGTTAAATGTAAGTTTGAGAAAATTTCGAGGACGAAATTTCATTAAGGGGGCGGTAATTATCAACCCTGTACTTCATTTCTACTACAAAAATGAGTAACAAGCATGTTAAGTAAAATTATGAAAGGAGGTAAAGAAAAGTAGGAAGATGGAGGAAGAAAATTCTAAGTATTAGAAATACTTAGATGGGTGAGTTTTTAATAATATAACAAGTAAAATTTGGCTAAGTATGGAAGCAAAGTGTAGGCATGCGTTGATGGAGAAGTGTGGACGCATGAGGTTGCACGTGTAGCAACCAAGGCTTGTAGAAGCTAAGTGTTGAAGGCAAGGATAAACTATGTGTTGGTACTAAGGATGAATGCAAATTGAAAGCCATGATGCGTTGATAAGGTATGCTGCTGAAGGTATGCGGCCGAAGGTATGCAACCACAGGTATGCGGCTAATGGTATGCGGCCAATGGTGTCATGCGGCCATAGTACTAGATGACGAGCTAGGCACTGAGACAAACCATGGTGGACGCATGGTGAAACGTCTTGCGTTACTAAGGCTTAACGCATGGTTGATATGATAAGACAACTATGCGTGGGTTAGGACATGTGTTGGCTTATAAGTATGTGACCAA
Source organism: Benincasa hispida (assembly GCF_027475165.1). Lineage (NCBI taxonomy): Eukaryota > Viridiplantae > Streptophyta > Magnoliopsida > Cucurbitales > Cucurbitaceae > Benincasa > Benincasa hispida. Next base: position 21,122,359 of record NC_143488.1, read on the forward strand.
AGGAGGGGCGCAATAGCCTCTAAGTGAGAATGTGTTAGCCAGATTGGGCGATACGTTGAGGATGAGGTATACAACCATGGGGTTGCAAGCGTTGGCTTGGGAGCTGACCCTTGCGTCGATAACCAAGAGGGAAATATTATCTTAGTGATTGATCACCTAAGCCAGATGTCAAACTCAGGTTTGACATTATCCTTTAAGGATGAGGTGGCAGCTTGATGTTAAAGGAGAGCATGCAGTTGTTAGTTTAAAAAGAGAAGGTCGACTTCAAGACGATGTTTGGAGAAATTTGCTCGGGCAAATAAAGTAATTCTAGAGCCATTCAAACCCTGAGTATGTCTAGTTGCTAAGTTTGATATGCCGGAGGGAGATTCTAGCAGAATCGAGCTAGAGTATGAAGAATCCGGCTGGAGGTCGAATTCTCGAGTAAATTGGGCCAGTCTTGATGATTTGAGAATTTCGGCACAACCACGAGGAATTCTGAGCTGAAGTTTTAAGTTAAGCTTGCTAAGACAATTTCTTGAATTTCTTGAGAAAATTTCTTGAAGTTTTAAGTTTTAAGTTAAGTTTTATAGAAGAAAATTTCTTGAGAAAAGGCTTGGAAGATTAGTTATTGATATTGTATGTTAAATCTGGAATTTTGAGCAAGCAGGCAGCTGCTTAGGTTGAACAAGCAGGCAGCTTTAAGGGCTTGACGATGATTATGAGCACATGCGTTAGAGGTTGAATTGGCGCAAGGATACGCTGAGAAGCATTAGACCATGCAACGTATATTGAAGTCATAAGCGCAAGGTTGTGTTGGAGGTTATAGGCGCAACCGGACGAATGCATGAGGCATGCGTCGATGTGCCACAAGACGGGCGTATAAGCCGAATGATGGGCGCAATCGGATGAACGCATGGGGCATGTGTCGATGTGCCACAAGACGGATGCATGAGCTGAGCGTCGGGCATAAAGGTTGCTATGCGATGGGCCATGCAATGGGCAGTAGGCATGAGCTGAAGGCTTGGATGCATAGGAAGCTTGAACGCCTAACGCAATGTATGGACGCAAGGCATGGATGCATGATAATGAAGTTGCTTCCTAGTCAAGTTAAGGCGTAAGAATTATGCTAAGTGTTCAACGCACAGTAACCATATACATGAAGAGGATTGCCAAAGACTGTGAGTGACTCTAAATGCTTTAAATGTTTTAAATGAATTGCTAAAGCTTATGAATGTTTAGCAATGCATGTTTACTGAAAGGTATTTACGACAATTATTCTCGAATAGTTATATAGCAATGCATCTCACATTAATGTTATATTTATGTTATGCTTTACAATGACCATGAGGATGCGTTAGTATGAAATTCGTTTGGGCAACTAAGTCATTAAGAGATAAGAATATGCAAGTAAGTATGAGTAGCTCAGTACTGAAGTACACGAAGAAGGTACTGAAGCTCGGTCTTAGAATGTGAATAGTTCAATACTAAAGTACATGGAGAAGGTACTGCAGCTTGGTCTTAGAATATGAATGGCTCAATACTAAAGTACACGAAGAAGGTACTAAAGCTTTGTGTTAGAAATGGAATGACTCGATACTGAAGTACACGGAGAAGGTATCCGAGTAGCTCGATACTGAAGTACACGGAGAAGGTATTTGAGTAGTAGTACCCAAAGTATGATGATACTTAAACTAGAATTACATTATGAAAGGAAAGTTGTTATTGGTAGTGTCGAGATCACTCCACATTAGCTATGGATTGACGTTGAGGAATTGAGTAAGGGTACTCTCTCAACTAAGGATGCAAGTTATGATTGTAGGAAGTGAACAAAAAGGGTTGCTTCCTAGTTAAGTAGTAATGCATTAAAGGATGATAAAGAGTGAGCAAGAGGGCCACTCTAAACTGATAGACTAAGGCATAGTCCAGCAAAGCATGAAATAGAGCTGCATGATGTTGATGATGACATGAATAATAGTTGCCAAGTTTATGTTTTCAGTGAAAACTTTCAGTTTTAATATGAAATTTATGCATGAATGTTATGCTTTAAATGTTAGTCACTCACTGGGCTTCTAGCTCATGTTTTCAAATGTTTTCCTTTCAGGTAGCGGTCAATTCCCAAAAGATTTCTCTGCTACTGCTCTGCCACTTAAAGAGTCAGGTTGAAAGAAGCTTAATCGAAGACCTGTATTAGTTAGTACACATGTGTCTGTCAGATAGGGACTAGTAACCTAAATGGGGCTCATTAAGTTGTAATATTCATGGATGAAATGCTATAATCCCTGTAATGTAAATATGTTAAGTTCTTGGTTAAATTTGCTCATATATTGATGAAATGCACATATTCAGGGTTTGAGCAAATTTAACAGGTTAGATAGGCAGTAAGTCCTAGCAAGAGGATTGGTAACTACTGCAGTCACCACTCCATCCAGGTTAAGAGGGTAATCTTGAGCGGGGTGTGACATTCGCACCTCACTGACCATTTTTGGATGAGGCCACTTGCTAATTGTGTCAATTTTAGTAGGATCCATTGAGATCCCTTCTTGTCTTACAATATGTCCTAGATAGGCAACTTGTCGTACCCAAAACTTGCGCTTGGAGAATTTGGCCTACGACTTCTTAGTTCTCAATTTGGAAAGGACGTCCCGATGTTTTTCATGTTCTGCCTCAGACTTGAAATAGAATATGATGTCTTTTATGAATACGATCAAGAAGTTATCAAGATAGTTCTTAAATATTATATTCATCAAGCCCATGAAGGTTGTTGGGGCATTAGATAATCCAAAGGGCATCACAACGAACTTATAATGCCCATATCTTGTTCGAAAAGTAGTCTTGAGAATATCAGACTCTTTGATTCGCAGTTAATGATATCAAGATCGCAAGTCTATTTTGGAGAATACTGAGGCTCTTTGTAATTGATCAAATAGGTCATCAATGCATGGGAGTGGGTACTTATTCTTTATTGTCAACTTATTCAACTCTCGATAATCTATATATAAACATATTGATCCATCCTTTTTCTTAACAAATAAGACAGGTGCTCCTCATGGAGACACGCTAGGGCATATAAATCCATTGTCTAACAATTCTTGTAATTGTATTTTGAGTTATTTTAACTTCACAGGCGCCATTCTATATGGTGTTTTAGACACTGTTTCAACTCCTGGAATTAAATCTATATAAAATTCTATTTCTCGACTATGTGGTAAAACCTGGCAACTCTTCTGGAAATACAATTTCAAACTCTATTATCATAAGAATGGCTTTAATATCACCATTTTGATTTTGTAAATCCACCACGCTTGCTAGATACATCTAAGCCCCTTGGTTAAGAAAATGTTTAGATTTTAAGGTTGAAATTATTCTTGGGGCAAATTGTGTATTAGAACTCTTAAATTTAAATTTTGTTCCTGTTGGAAAGGTAAATATGACCTCCTTATTACGGTAATCTATGCTTGCAATGTTTGTTGCTACCCAGTCCATACCTAGTATTATGTCAAAATCAGTTATGTCTAGGATGATAAGAGTCACCCCTAGTTTATGTCCTGATACTAAAAACTCACAGTTTTCCACTACTAAGCTGGCTATCACAGATACTCCGTCAGGAGTATCTACGGATAGAATGTAGCCTAAGGGCTTTGATGTTAGTTGAGCATGTTGTGAAAATATTGTAGAGATGAATGAATGACTAGAGCTCGAATCAAATAAAATGAAGGCATAATACCCGAGGATGGGTAATGTACCTGTAACAACTGCATCTTGATTCTCTGCCTCTTGACGTATAACAGCAAACACCCGTCATTTTTGCTACTGATAACTTTGTTACTGGTTGGTTGGGTGGTCTGAGTAGTTGATACTTGGGTGATGAGCTTTAGGCAAGCCTTTGCATAGTGACTCGTTTGGCCAACGTTGAAACACATTCCTAAGTTTCGAAGACATTGCCCCTGATGGTGTTATCCACAATTTCCACACTTAGAATATGTGAAAGTTTGGCTCTCCTGTTGTGACTGTACACCCTGATTGCCTTGGAAATTTTGGGCTCGTTGTTGTCAACGTTGGAAGCCTTGTTGGTTAAATTTCCTATTTTGATTTGGCATGACTCCTCGTTCAGAAGTTGAAGTTTTGGCAGCAAGATCTACTTCCTTGAGTAAGGCCGACTCGAGGGCAAGTGCATACTCTTTGTGTCGGAAAGCAGTAACCATGCCTCGAATGCCTTCTATTAATCTCTAGATAAACCTTTTGATACCTTCTGTGTCAACCAGCCGAGGAACAAAGTGAGATGAGCAATCAAATTTTCGTTCATACTCTGCCACCGACATGTTCTCTTGACGAAGATTAAGAAATTCCACTTCCTTTTTATATCTTACTATTAAAGGGAAATACTTGTTGTAAAAAGCCTAACTACATTGCTGCCATGAGATCGAACCTTTGATTATTCTTTGTATGGATTCCCACCAGAACTTTGCATCACCTCTTAGCATTAAAGTGGCACTACTTTTTGTTCTTCTAGGATGTTCATGTGGCAGAAAATGGTTTCTATTTCTGTTATCCAATTCTCTACTATAGTTGGATCCACAGATGATCCATCAAATGTTGAAGGATTGAACTTCCTGAATTCTCGAATGATTTTAGAGTCATTTGTATCATTGGTTATTGGTGCAGTAGATGAGGTTGTGCTTCCATTATCCATATGCTGTATTAGTATCTGTAGTGCTTTTGGTGTAAGTAACATGTATGGCGTTTGTCCATGTCCTAGATTTCGATCTCCTATGGGTTCACTTTGAGGCCTGCCTTGTCGTGTTAGAGCCCGTTGTGGTGGCATCTGGTACACACACTCTTTCATAATAAGGAAACAATCTAATCCTTCGTCTTTTACTCATACTTATGTTTACTAAATTATTTATTAAGTTACTTGTCTGGAAATTCCACTTACCACTATATTTGGCACAATTATGGGCATCACTTAATAAGCCAAAACATCAAACACCACAACCCTTCTAATGTAGTAGAGCCTACTTGGCTCAAATGCTCTGATACCAAACTGTAACGACCTGACCCTTACATACCAATATCTGACCGCTATGACATGCATACTTAGACTTTTCTATAATGAAATGGGTTTTGGTTAAAATTTCAAAAGAACATATCTAAAATTTTATTAATTAAGTAGCAAAAACTATATAAAAATTTATTTTACAAAACACTAGGATCCATAAAATATTAGCGTAGTGGAACAAAATGCATATATGACCAAAAAAGTGAGTTTGAGAGTTGGCCCCTTGAGCAAAGTCCAGTCATGCTTCCTACACTGTGTTCTTACCTACAAAGTTTGTAAAATAGGATGTGTATATAATATACCTAGTTAGTAGCTCTCACTTAAGATAGTGACCAAATGCACAAATACATGCAACATGTCATGAAAACATATGATTGGGACCCAAAACATAAACATATCATAACATGAGGTAATCGGTTATGTTTCCAACATGAGGTCCCCGCCCTAGTAGGAAGTTGTGGACTTAAGCGGAAACTAATCCGTCTGATGATTAGGAGGTCATGTAGTCAGGAGGGCTAGAGTCGCATCCAACACTAACCATTAACATAAACGTAAAATTGGACTAGAAAGGTGTGACCATACTGAAGAAACCTTCTCTCCGGTTGCCATGATAATGTCTATTAGAATACTCTTGTCCATAGCTGCATTTTATGATTATGAAATCTGGCAAATGGATGTCAAGACAACCGTCTTAAATGGCTATCTTGAGGACAGTATCTATATGTCTCAACGAGAAGGATTTATTGAACGGAGTCGAGAGAAAAATTGTTGCAAGTTTAATCGATCCATTTATGGATTGAAACAAGCATCTCGATCTTGGAATATAAGATTAGACACTGCGATTAAATCTTCTGGCTTTGAACGAAATGTTGACGAACCTTGTGTTTACAAGAAAATTGTTAACAAAACTGTCACTTTTCTGGTTCTGTATGTTGATGATATTCCACTCATAGGAAATTAAGTAGAATTTCCGGCTAACATCAAGAGATGGCTTGCTACCCAATTCCAAATGAAAGATTTAGGTGAAGCATAGTATGTTCTTGGGATCCAAATAGTTCGAAACCAAAATAACAGAACTTTAGCATGATCTCAAGCATCTTATATAACAATATGTTGTCTAGATATAAAATGCAAAGTTCCAGGAAAGGAATGTTGCCTTTCAAACGTGGAATTCATCTATCTAAGGAACAAAGTCCTAAGACACCTCAAGAAGTTGTGAAATAAATTCCATATGCATCCATGTCATTTGTGTACTCGTCTTGACATATGCTATGCAGTCAGAATCGTCAACAGTCAGCCTATACTGTGATAACAATGGAGCAATTGCAAACTCAAAGGAACCTAGAAGCCATAAACGTGGAAATCACATTGAACGAAAGTATAATCTCATCAGGGAGATTGTACACAGAGGAGACGTGATTGTCACGCAGATAGCCTCACAAGACAACTTAGCTGATCCATTTACAAAGGTCCTATTGGCTAAAGTGTTCGAGGGTCACCTAGTGGGACTAGGACTATGAGATACTTAGTACCAGGACAAGTGGGAGAAATAATGGGTATATGCGCTAGTTTATTGTATGTATTCTTTTTGTTTTCTCTCATTGAACTCAAGATTGTATATATTTATCCACTAGAGTTTTAGTCCAAGTGGGAATTTGTTAGGTTATATATCCTAAAACTCGCAGTTTGTAGAGTTAAATATTTTCTATTATCAATAAAGATATTATTCAACATTTCTTCAATAAAGTTATCATTGAATTTGTAAATTGCACTTGTAAAGATTAAATCCAATAAACTAAGATCCATGGCTATTATATGAATACTTGAACTTTATGTGGAGACATAAAAGTGGATCAGGTTTAAGTAAATAGTCAAAATGATCTATAGTATACGAATAAGGCTGGGTGCCTTATTCTGGTAACACTATCGAATGTGGCCTACTCTGTAGTTGCTACAATTTGTTGTAAGGTGCTACAAACGAAGTGATCCTGATTCGTTCATGTATTGACATGAGGAGTGGGGATGTCCTATCTAATGAGTTTGCATAAGATCGGACCAAGAAATAAGCCACTCTTACTTTATAGTTTTATTTATTGTTTAAGACTGACTATTTTGCTTAAGATGACCTAGATAACTCGATCATAATCTAGAGCTAACTATGAACTCTTGTTTATTCGGGATTATCTTTAAATTTGCATAGGTGAAGGTTGACTTAACAGCGCCTACTCAATAAGCCTCCCATTTTAGGGGTAAGACCAGGTAGATAGCTGGGGACATAGGGTGCAAGATGAAATTCTCACCTATCCGATTTAGTGATAGAAGGAAGGTTGTTCTCTTAAGTGCTGAATTCAGGTCTTGAACAAGGGGCCCTACCCTCTTATTGGCGCGAGAGGGATCCGATTTATTGATTGGATCACAAACCAATTATTCATTAGAGGATTAGTGGAAGTTAAGGAGGAAGACGTAATTTTGGGGATAAAACATCATTTAATCCAGCCGTTATTACGAACAACCTGTGAAGGGTCGACTTACTGATTATGGTTAAATCAAGTGGACACAAATATATCTACAATGAGGAGAATGCAACTATCGAGCTACAGTGGTGTTACTCAATCGTTAAGGAATATTGATTAATTCGTTCTATAGAGTTTTAGCCAATTAATCTCAAATCGTTGGAGCTCATGATTTGTAGGTCCATAAGGTCCCTCTATTAGCTCGTAAAACATGAACACCTTGATTTAGTAAATTGAGTGAATTTGGAATGATATCAATTTGAAGTGTTCAAATTGAATTTCAATTTGAAATATTCAAATTGAATTTAGCATTTGAATTTGAACAGTTCAATTTCTTATTTAGGTTTGTATAATTATATTTGATATAATTGAATAATGTTTAATTTATCGAAATTAAACGAAATTAGAGAGTTTATAATATTTAAATATTAATTACATGAATAGGATTCATGTTTAAAATTAAGTGTGTGATTAATTTAATATTTGATATTAAATTATTATTTAATAAATTAAATTTGTTTAATTAATTAAAAATCAAAATTAATTTTCATTTTTGTTCAATTTAAGAAATTGAAATATTAGTTTTAATTATTTTTTAATTAATTAAAATTAAAGATTGAAAATGAAAATTAGAATTTTGAACGTAGTAGTGGATTTTTCCACTTTTTGGTGAAGTAAGGAAGTGTTTCTCCTAAGTTAACACACCTTACCCATTAATTCCATGCATTTAAAGTGGCATCAGTTGGTCTCTTGAGTACCTGCTTGAAAGGGAATGATAAAAACTCTTCAATTTGGAGATTAAAGAAAAAAAGCTGCTAAAAACTAGTTTCTACGGATACGGGTTTTCCTCTCTTCAAACCCACACCAATTCCTTCACAAAATTCAGCTCAATTGTGAGTTCTACCACTCAAATTCAATATTGAGAATAATATAGAAGATACCTTGGTGGTCTTCAACTTCAATTGGAGAAGATTGCAGCTCAAATTCGTGTTTGAAGAGGATCTTCAAAGGTATATGTTGAAACCCTCTTAACACCCTATGAACATGCTTATTTTGATGTCAAAATTATGGAAATAGAATGCTTAATGATCCTGTTTTATTCCACTACATTTTTCTATATTCTCACACATACATACTCTGCTAGTCCCTAGCATAAACATAATGTAAGATTGGGTCTAGATGGGTACAACCATACATGCCCTGCTAGCCTTTGAAGCATAACCTATACCTAATTAAAACTTGATCATGAGCAAACATAATGGATGGGATCCCTTATAAAGTGTGTTTTCAATATGTAATGCAGCATAACAATAATAACATAATAATGCCACAAAAAATAAAAGGTACACTACCATAAAACACTTAAAGAGAGGGTGAGATAAACTACTTACCTCGATTGCAATCCTAATTATTCCTTATAGTTTAGTCCATTAGATTTCATAAAGAACACGTATGATTAAAACTAGTTTTAAGACTATTGAATTAAGGAATTTAATGAACATATCTTACTTATTTGTAGAATTATAATGATAAAATCTTGGAAATACTAACATAACTGTGCTCAGTTATTTAACCACGATAATGACGATGATGATAATGATAACGATGTTAATGATAATAATAATAATAGTATTAGTAATAGTAAAATAATTTATAATAATAGTAATAGTAAACTAATTAATAATAATAGTAACAACAATAATGATAATAGTAGTAGTAGTAGAGTAATAATAATAATAGTAGTCGTAATAATAATAACAATAGTAACGATGATCATAATAATAATAGTAAAAATAATAACAATAATAATAGTAGTAGTAATAGTAGTAGTAGTAATAATAATACTAAAAATAATAATTATAATAATAATGATAATAATAGTAATCAAGGAAAAGAAGTTAACATCTAATTGTTGTATTAACAATAATATTAGTAATAGTTTTCGTAGTAGTGGTAAAATTTCACTTAAAAAGTATTAGATTAATTTAATGTCGGTTGTTTTATGTTCAATGAAACTCAATTACTTTTATCATTGTTGCTTTTGATTTTAGCTTATAAATAATCTTGAATTACAAAGTACCAATGAGATCTAAATAAATTTGAAAAGAATGAAGTTTGCTAAATTTTATTATTAACAAATTTGAGAATTAAAAGAAATAAATAGAGAGAAAAAAAAAATGGACTTACCTAAATGCCCAAGAGAATTTCTCCAAATGTTCTGCCAAATTTAGGCCCTTCAACCCCTATTTATAGGGGTTTCAACTGACTTTCTTTGTCTGTTTTTTTTCAAACCGACTTTCTTATCTTTATCTTCTTTTTATTTTTTTTTCTCTCTCTTCCAAACTGACTTTCCTATCATCTTTTTTATTTTTTTTTACTATAGTGTATTATTTTATTTTATTTACTTTTTGTTTAATTAAGTTACTTATTATTTTTATTTCTCCATCTTTCTAGGTTTTTCTTCTTATATTATTTTATTGATTAAATTTTTTCTTGCTTAAATATTTAGTGATTTACTTTGTAACTTTAGTGTCTTCCTTCACTATCTAAACTCAGAACAACTTAATGTAGAATCTTAATATATAATTTCCTAAAACATTTTCATACAAGGATGTTATAAGTTGAGAATTGATTAGGTAAAACAATTAAGACATTTCAAATCGATCGAATTGGAGAATATATGTATTTGAAATTCTAGGACTATTTGATAGAACATGAAATCGTATACCAACTCTCGATACTTGGTACACCTCAGCGGAATGGTGTATCAGAAAGGAGAAATAGAACCTTGTTGGACATGATTCAGTCTATGATGAGTTATGCTCATTTACCTGACTTGTTTTGGGGTTATATAGTACAGATTGTTGATTATATTTTGAATTGCATTCCATCAAAGAGTGTTTCTAAAACACCTTTGGAAATATGGAATAGGTATAAAAGGTAGTTTACGTTATTTGAGGATTTGGGGTTGCCTAGCACACGTGCTTGAGGTCAATCCTAAGAAATTGGAACCTCGTTCAAAACTATGTCTATTGTAGGTTACCCTAAGGGAACGAGAGATGGTTACTTTTATGATCCTAAAGATAAAAAAATGTTTGTGTCCTCAACTACTACATTTTTAGAAGAAAACACAACAGGGAGCATAATCCGCACAGTAAGATAGTGTTAAACGAGCTTTCCAATAAAACTACTGAAACTTCAACAAGAGTTTTTGTAAAACCTAGTACGTCAACAAGAGTTGTTAGTATTGGTTCATTTAGTCGGTCACATCTACCTCAACCATTGAGGGAGCCTAGACATAGTGGGTGAATTGTAAACTCATCTATTCGTTATATGGGTTTAACAGAAATACTGACCGTTATTTCTGATGGTGATATTGAAGATCTATTGTCCTTTAAACAAAAAATTGCAAAAATAGAGGAATCCTAGAAAGGATTTTCATATGGTGAGAAAATTCATCGAAAGGTAAAGTTTTAGGGTTCAATTTCTACATGTTTGCAAGTTTTGGGGTCCAATTTTAAAAATTATTAGAGATTTTTTTATAGAAATAGGGAGATTGTTAAAAAAAAAAAAAACGACTCCTCTTTTTTTAATAGGAAAGTGAAACATTTTGCTCCAAACTAATGACTAACCTCCAAACAAATTTCTTATAGAAGCTTCTTTCTTTATTCAACTACTAATCATAAAGTAGGCTCTGAATTCTAAACAACAACATTCATTGAGCAATATGTGATTTGAGAGATTTCAGCAGCAAAATAAATAAATAATATATCTTCCACACAAGAAAACCACAAAAGGTATATTTTGTTTTTCAATACATATATCCAAACCTAATATAACAATCCAACTATTATTTTTCAATTGGATATATCATTTGACTATAAAGTCCAACAGCTTCGGCAGTTTTCAGCAAATTTTCATATATCATTCTTCCCCCAAAGGGACCCAATAATTCTTCAAATTGAAGTACTCTTTGGTCTATTGTCAATGTATGGTTTTAAATTTCCTATAAAATAAAATGTCACTTGTTTAAAACTAAATTAAATGAAATATATTTAGAAAAACTTGAATAGGGTCAATGGTCATTATTCTCATGCAAAAAAGTTGTTCGAGTAAAACATCAATAAGCCCCCATACATCGTTTTCTAGAGTAAACTTATAATCATCGATGCTGACCACCTACAATATAATTATATATCGATAACAGTTTTTTTTAAAAAAAAATTGTAGGGAATGGAATATTTTACATGTGATCATCTTTTACAAGTAGCCCATATTTTATGGTATCTTTAAAAACATCTTGAAAACTGCTCTATCGCCAAATCCATTTGTTCTGGCTTAATTATTTTCGCCTCAGATAAAATGTGCAGTTTTTCCGTCTTTATTTTATGTAGTGCTTCTATAGCACCCACAACCGTGTAGGTCCAACACATATTTACCAATTATATATTTATATATATTCAAATATCTATGTTAAATATGAATTGTTTCAAACATTAGAGAGAGCTAGAGGAAATACTAGGTTGTTGATCCCTTATAGGAGTTACAACTCCCATGCTCCTTCAATCAATCTTTTTTATTCGATAATACTGAAACACAACACAAAATTTAATCGGATATAATAATAACTCTTGTGCTCCTCCAATCAATTTTTTTTGTTACATGTTTGATTGTATGTATATACATATATGAATGAATGTATATAAGATATATATATACATGTACATACATATACATACATATAAGTATATAATATATATACATACATGTGTGTATGTATCATGTTTATAATAATAAGTTGTTGAAATTAGTAAATTTTTTTGACCAATTGTGAAAAAGTTGTTGAAATTACGAAAAGGAAATTTCCCAACATATTTTCTTAAATAATAAGTTCTTTAAATAGTAGTTTTTAGAGTTTTCTCTGAGTTATTTCTTGTTTTAAATCCTTTCATTTTTTCTATATTTATTTCCGTGTAAACTCCAAGTAAAAAGACTAGAATTTCTTTATTGTATTTTAACATGATATTAAATTTTGTTGATATGTCAACACTTTCACCAATATTTTTATATTGATGTGAATTTAATATTGAAATTAGATGAACCAGTTTTATAATATCACATAAAAAGGAAAATAACATGTAACATAAAAAGTAAGTGAAAAATGACATGAATATATAAATAAATAATAAATAGTTTAACTAACTTATAAAACATAAAAATATTTATTGATTAATTTAAATTTTTATTTTTTTATTTTCTTATAAATATCAATAGATATTCGTATTTTATAAAATGAAAGCTTCTAACATTTTCATCGATATTGACAATTAAATCTCAGCTGATGTTTAATTAATTGTAGGATAAACTTAAGTTTATATCCCTAAAGAGGTGTATTAATTTAAACCCTAAACTAATAATTGTATCAATCTAAACATTGAATTTTGTTATTACAATTGCACTTTGGTGTTTTCTGCTTGAGAGAAATAGAAAAACATTGCCGGGCATCGACAAAAAGATCAATCACCTATGGGATCAACTTTGTCTAATAGTCATTTAAATTTAGCGATATACATATATATACATATATATGTGTGATTCAAAAAATATTTTTTAATTTTATGTCTAAAACATCTTTGATATATTCTCCTTTTTCTCTTTTAGCTAATTTATTTTATAAACTCATTTTTAAAATCAAATGTTAGATTTAATCCATATGTACAGTGGAGTCCGCGTTCTTTATTGTTACCTATTGAATTTGGTTTCTTTCGAGTCATACATCAATAATGATTATTTTATTTTATTTAAAAATTTTAAATATGTAGAGTTAAATTTAAATTTTAAATTTTTTGAACATAATATCTATATATTATTTTAAATTGAAATTTACATTTTTGATATGTATCTTTATATACTATTTTTAAGTTTATTTTTTAAAATTTTAGCTTTATATATTTATATATTTTTAAACTTTTTGACTTTTAAAATTTTCATTATATATGTTTATATATTATTTTAATTTTAAAATTTTAACTTTTCAATAGGAATATTTGTCTATTATTTTAAATTTAAAATACAAAGTTTAAGTATGCACATTTATATAATATTTTTAATTTAAAATTTAGATTTTATTGTATGTATTTTATAATGCAAAGAAAAAACAACCCTATTTTTACAAATAACTTTCAATTCACCAAAAAAATTAACAATAGAGATATGTTGAGAACAAAAAAGAATTGCACAACAAACTGTTTTTTATTGATAAGCTGCTAAGCTTAAATAGTAGCTAAACTACATCCACGAAAATAAAGGAGAAAAAATAACAACCCACTCTTACTACAATTCAGCAAAGTGGAAACAGAAAGCTAAAAATAGGAACTGTTATAACAAAAAAAAACCTTTCATTCCCTCCCTTAAACTAAATGCTCAGAAGCAATTAGTTTTCCTCTGAAAATTCACATACTCCTAGCAACCTTCGAAGCTTCTGAAAAACTTCTAACTTTAAGGGTTTGGTCATAATGTCTGCCACTTGATCTTGGCTTCCACAATGAACCAATTCAGCTACACCATCTTTTGTAAGATTTCTTAGAAAATGAAACCTCACATCAATATGCTTGCTTCGACCGTGCATAACTGGATTTTTTGACAGCTTGATGGTTGAACTATTGTCACACAATATGGTAATGCAATTTTCATCTGGATGGCCCAACTCATTCAAAATTTTCCTCACCCAAACTCCTTGACAAGCACAAATTGCAGTAGCTACAAACTCAACTTCTGTAGTTGATAAGGTCACAATAGGTTGTTTTTTTTTTAACACCACGAAACAGCACCTGAACTCATTAAAAATACATACCCAGATGTACTTTTTCGATCTTTCAAATCTCCAGCATAGTCACTATCTGTATATGCCAACAATCCAGCATTTCCTCCTTTTATGTAATGAATTCCATAGTTCACAGTCCCTTTTAAGTACCGAAGTATTCTTTTAGCTGCTTGAAGATGATCTTCCATTGGTTTTGCCATGTACCTACTAATAAGGCAAGTAGCAAACATCATATCGGGTCTTGTGGCAGTAAGATACATTAAACTTCCCACCAATTGTTTGTAATATGTATCATCAACAGGGACCCCATTTCCAGCTTTACTCAATTTGGAACCAGGAACAATTGGGCTGTTCACAGAGTTACTTTCCAGCATGCCAAACCTTTTCAAAACCTTCAATGCATATTTTCTTTGACATATAAAAAAACTAGAAGACTGTTGTAACACCTCAATCCCAAGAAAGAATCGCATTTTTCCCAAATCGGTCATATCAAATTCACGCAGCATGGAATTTTTAAAATCAATCATCATAGTTTCATCATCACCAGTAAAAATTAAATCATCAACATACACACTTACAATGGTAATTTTTCCTTCCAAACTTTTCTTGGTGAATAATGTTTGTTCGCTATCGCACCTTTGAAATCCTTCATTGATGAAATGTGTTTCAATTCGACTAAACCAAGCACGTGGAGCTTGTTTTAATCCATATAAAGCTTTGTGCAATTTGTAAACTAAGTGCTCATTACCCTTCTTTTGATACTCTTTTGGTTGCTCTACATAAACATCTTCAGTTAACTCACCATGGAGAAAAGCTGACTTAACATCAAGCTGAAAAATATTCCAATCCTTTTGTGCAGCTAGAGCAATAATCATTCTTACTGTATCCATCCTTGCCACTGGTGCAAAAACTTCTGTGTAGTCTACTCCATATTGTTGAGAGTAGCCTTTAGCAACCAATCGAGCCTTATACTTATCAATTTTTCCGTGCTCATTGTATTTGGTTTTGTAGACCTACTTTACTCCAATCCTTTTAGCTCCAATTGGTAGTTCAACAAGTGTCCACGTTTTGTTCTTCTCAATGGATCTGATTTCATTGTCCATGGCCAGCCTCCAATTTCCATCTTGTATAGCATCTTCAAAATACAATGGATCAGTTGATATCCCTAGTGCCATATGAGCTTCATCCTCTGAAAGACCTTCTCCACTAATATAATCATCCATCCATGTAGGAAGACGCCTCTCACGAGATTCCCTTAAATTCCTCACATTTTGCCCACCATCACCAAAAATGTGATCTTCCTCCCTAACTCCATCTTCTCTGTCACTATCAAGTTCATTTTCACTCACATTTTCTTCCTCATCTGCATCATCACCATCACCCAAATCTAAGTGTACTGCTACTATTTGTTTTGCATCTTAATCCCATTGTTTTTCTTCCTAAAAAATTACATCTCTACTCACAAAAACCTTTCCACCGACCGGATCATATAGTCTGTAACCTTTTGACTCCTCACTAACTCCCAATAACACACAAGAAATGCTTTTATTGTCTAATTTGGTTCTTTTTGCATCTGGAACATGTGCATGTGTTACACATCCAAAAACCCGAAAATGATCTACTGAGGGTTTTATCCTACTCCAAGCCTTCTCTGGTGTGATATCTTTTACCACCAAGGTAGGACATCTATTTAAGACATAGATGGTCCAATTTACTGCTTCCGGCCAAAAGGTTTTGGGTATATTTTTCTCCGATAGCATTGAACGAACCATGTTCATTATCGTTTTGTTTTTCCTTTCTGCTACACCATTCTGTTGCGGAGTATAGATGGTTGTTAATTGCCTTTTGATCCCATTTTGTTTGCAAAAATCATTGAACTCAAATGAATTAAATTCTCCTCCTCTATCGGTGCGTAAACACTTAATAGGCAACTCAGCTTCTTTCTCAACCAAGGACTTAAAGTATTTGAAAGAGTTAAAAGATTCTGACTTTTCTACCAAAAAATATACCCATGCTTTCCTGCTATAATCATCAATAAACAACAGAATGTACCTTTTGTTGCTATTAGATGTAGGGGTGATTGGGCCACAAATATCTGCATGAATAAGTTCCAGCTTTTGTGTTGCTCTCCAAGTGCTCCTCTTTGGAAAGGGATCTCAATGTTGTTTCCCTTTGATACAATCAGTGCATGTAGCATTTGAGGCACTAAATTGAGGAAGCCCATATACCATGTTTTTGCACTGTAGAGTTCTCAAACCTTTGTAACTCAAATGTCGTCGATGCCAAAGATGAGATAAACTTTCAGCTTCAGCTTTTGTTTGAAGGCACTGATCAACTTGTGTTTGAGAAGAAGTTTGGGTTAGCAAAATAAACATCCTGTTGTTGCTCATTTTTGTTTGAATAATTAAGCATTTCTTTGGATGAAATATTTTGCATTCCTCTCCCTTGATCAAAATAGTCAAACCTTTTTCTTGCAATTGTCCTATGCTCAAGAGATTGTTACTCAATTCTGGAATGTAGTATACCTCAGTAACAACATGATTAACTCCATTCAGAAACAACTTCACATTTCCTTTGCCCATCACATCCATTTTAGTGTTGTTTCCCAACTTCACTGAATGTCAGAAATCTTCATTGAGCTCACTAAACATGGATCGATCACCACACATATGATTAGAACACCCGGAATCAAGAAACCATGTATCTTCTCTTTTGACTCCATGAAATTCCTCATAGGACATTAGAAGCATTTTTTCTTCTTCATCAATTTCGGCATAGTTTGCTTCTTTATTTTCAGGACATTCATATTGGTAATACCCAAGTTTTTGGCATCGGTAACACTGCACATTTGCTTTGTTGAAATTTGCTCGACCCCTTCCTCTTCCTCTTCCTCTGTAGCTGCCTCGACCTCGACCTCTTCCTTCATCATTCGTCACCTTCAAGGCTTGCTCCTCTCTGCTTCGTCGCTGAAACTTTTGTTCATGTACTATCAAAGAACTTTGCAACTCATCAATAGTGAGAGTATCGATATCCTTTGACTCTACAATAGAACAAACGATATAGTTAAACTTTTCTGTTAAAGAGCGTAGATTTTTTTCGACCACTTTCACATCTTGCAT
The DNA here is from genome assembly GCF_027475165.1 of Benincasa hispida. Classification (NCBI taxonomy): domain Eukaryota; kingdom Viridiplantae; phylum Streptophyta; class Magnoliopsida; order Cucurbitales; family Cucurbitaceae; genus Benincasa; species Benincasa hispida. The sequence goes on from NC_143488.1 coordinate 21,139,852, forward strand.
ATCTTCTCCATAAATCCGCATCTTATTTTCCACCGTCATGACTCTGGAGAAGTATTCTGTCACTCCTTCACCAGACTTCATCTCAAGAATTTCAAAGTCTCTACGAAGAGCTTGTAGATGAGACCTCTTGACCCTTGCATTGCCTTCAAACTTTTTCTTCATTGCATTCCATATTTCTTTAGAAGTGTTCTTCTTGAGAATGGTTTCTAAAACTGTACGATCAATGGCTTGAAAGAGATAATTCTTTACTTTCAAGTCTTTCAGCTTCATCTCATCATTTTTCTTTCGCTGGGCTTCTGTTTGCAACAATTCGCTAGTTGGTTCAATATATCCAGGTTCGACCAACTCCCAGTATTCCTTGGATCAAAGGAAGTTTTCCATCAACATGCTCCAATGATCATAATGACCATCGAAACGTGGAATTACCGGCTGTACAAAACTTCCTTCATTCTTATTTCCTTCCATAGCCATTTTGCTGCAAAGTTTCAAAGACTGCTGCTTTGAAAAATCAAAACCACCTTGGCTCTGATACCAGAATGTTGAGAACAAAAAAGAATTGCACAACAAACTGTCTTTTATTGTTGATGTTGCTAAGCTTAAATAGTAGCTAAACTACATCCACGAAAATAAAAGGAGAAAAATAGCAACCCACTCTTACTACAATTCAGCAAAGTGGAAACAGAAAGCTAAAAATAGGAAACTGTTATAACAAAAAAACCTTTCGATATAACTTGAAATATTGAACAAATTTCACAAAAATATCAAATAATCTTCTGACACTTTAACATAGCAGAAGAAAGGTCCAAAATACTTACATAACTTATTATTGAGGGTATTGACGATTTTGGGGTGAATGTTGTGACTAGACAATGAAATATGACCTGAAAGGCAATCACCACATCTCTGATTGTATTATGATAATAAAGAAGTGTTAAAATGTATGAAAAAAAAAGGAGAAAAACCCTAAAGAAACTAAAACTATAAACTTGATTTCTAAAACTATAAACTTGTTTTAGAAATCGTTGGAGGAAATAGTAAAGGACTTTTGGAGCAGTGGTAATTAGGGTTTTGGTGAAAGGAATAAAAGGAATTGAAGGAAGATTTTACGCAAATCCCTTAGCCAATAATTAAAGAATTACCAAAAATAAGATATTTTTTAGAACGGTAAAAAGTTATGGGATCACTTTTTGAAAGGAAGACTTTTAGGACAAATAAGATGTGAAATGTCAATATTACCCTTAAATTGAGACAATCCAACTTTTTGTTCTTTTTTTCCCGAATTTCATGACTTCCATCTTCTCCCATCTTCTCCCATCTTCTCTCTAACTTTTGTCCAACTTCTCTCAAACTTCTGTACTCTCAAGCTCTCTCGTCATGTTTTAAGATTGTTAGCAACTAAAACATTATCTCAATTTCAATCTCTTTGTAGTATGTTTTATGATTTGTTTTTTTTTTTTATAAACCTTTTTATCCTTTACTTTTATTCATGGTTGAGTTGAGTTAGGTTAAATTTTTTCTCCTCTTGATGAAATGTATTAGATGATATAATATTAAATTTATCATCACCTATTAGCTTATGTTTTTAGGTCAATTAGTCATTTAAGATGGTATTAGAGCAGGTTGGATTAGGATGTCTTATATTCAAGCTGGTTCAACTTTGCTTCCTCCTCAATTAAAATTTATTTCCACTTGTTGGGTTTTCTTCATATTTAAAGTCCATAAGTGAAGAGGAGTGTTAGATGATATAATATTAAATTCGCTTTCACCTATTATAAGCTTTTGGGTGAATTGATGATCTAACATGGTATCAAACAAGTGAGGAGGGGTGTTATTGATATATAGTTAAATTTGTCTTTACCCACTAGCTTAAGTTTTTGGGTCAATTAGTGATTTAAGATGTATCAAAGCAGGTTGGTTCAGGATGTCCTGTGTTCAAGCCTCCTACAACGTCTTAAGTAATCGATTGGCCCAAAAGTTTAAGCTGATGGGTGAAGAAGAATTTAATTATATATCATTTAACACAATATATTTTTTCCTTTTGCAGTATTTTCTTGCAAAATATTTCAATTCAATTTTCAACTTATTTCAGGTGATTTAAAGTGGGTTTTCACATGTTTTAACATGTTTGTTTGCTACTTTTTTTTATCTCGCAAACATCTCGCAACTTCTAAACTTGAAATGCCTAAACCAAAATCAATTCGCTACTTGTTTTAGGTGATTTATGGTGGTTTTGCACACATTTCAACATGGTTTTTAGCTATTGTTTTTATCTCGCAACTTCGAAACATGAAATGCCTAAGCCAAATCAATTTTCTGCTTGTTTTAAGTGATTTAGGGTGGTTTTACACATGTTTTAACATGTTTTTAGGTTTTTTTATTTTTGTTTTGCAGCTATCTCGCAAACATCTCATAACATCTAAATTGAAATTCTAACCCCAAATCCATTTTATGTTTATTTTAAGAGATTGAGAGGCAATTTAGGGTAGTTTTACACATTTATAACATGTTTTCACGTACTATTATTTATCTCACATCCATCTCGCAAACATTTCTTAACTTTCAAACTTGAAATGTCTAATCCCAAATCAATTTTGTACTTGTTTTGGGTGATTTATTGTGGTTTTACACATGTTTTAGCAAATTTTTTCACTACTGTTTTTTATCTCGCAACGGGCCAAATGTAAAAATGAGATTAATCAAAATCCTAATATTATATTTGAACATAAGTGTGTCTAATGCATCAATAAAGCATAAAAAATGATTTGAGAATGGAAGTTGCAATCGACGCTAAAAACTTTCGAAAAATAATTCAAACCATGGAATTTGCAATCAGGCTCAATAATTTTGAAAAGTATTCAAAGCATAAAAAAAAAATGGTAAATGAAAAAACCTAAAACATCCATGTCTTTCCTTAACCATTAATCAAACTATTCAACTTTGATAACGGAAGTTGCAGTCGGTGCCCATAGTGAAAGTTTCAGAAAAAAGTGATTTTCGTATGTTTTGTCGTTGTCGCCGCCCCATGTGTCGAAATCATCGCCTGCAATTGTAGTCGACGCCTGGAATCAGAGTCGTTATCACTGTCGAGTTGCAAGAGTCGTTATCAGAATCCCAGTCCAATCACGCTAGAAATCGATCCGTCAATTCTCGTCTTTCAAGGAGCTCACACATGGAAGGAGTTCATGAGCGTTCTTTTCACTAAGAGGGTAAATTAGACATTTCATATACCCATTGAAAACTCATCCCAAATCTCTTTAACCCTATTTTTGTTCTATTTTTTAGCAATTTCTCATGAATATTCAATTTGGACTTCTACTTGGAAGATAAAAAAAATATACATCAAAATAGGAAACGATACAGAAATATCAGCTAAGGATTTGAGAGGGGAAGAGAAACATTTGGGAGGTCAAAAATAATAAATAGTAGTTAATTAAAAATAATTATTAATCATTTATTACTGTTAAAAATAATAAATAATCATTAATTATGACATGTGTATTTGGTCTCTCGAAAACATACCATTATTTTAATTCGGATGGTTTTAAAAATAAATATAAAAGTTCCCAACAATAAGTTATTATTATTTTTAACAATAGAAATTTATTTTCTTAAAATTTACTCCTCTCTAAATTTATTTTTCAACTTATTCTTTTATTCAAAATGTCATATAATTATATAAAATAAAATTTAAAAAAATTTGAGATCAAATTCAACTCTCAATTTGGAAATGATATTAAACCAGAGAGATTTTTATTAATTAAAATTGAATTTAGGGATGTAATAAGTTAATTACCTTAATTATATTTAGCATTATGGTTGGAAAATTAGAGATTAAAAGCACGTGAATTTTATATTATGTTTCAATGATGTCTTTACTATTTCTTAAGTGTCTATGTTAATGACCAAAACTTGTTTAAAAATAATTATTTCATTAGATTTCCTATGAAGTTAAAGATGAAAAAATTGTGTGACAATTAGTTAAGAAAATAAAGATTTCACGTCGATGCATCCCTTATCATTTACTATTAAATAATCACATTCAAAATGACATTGAAACAAAATTAACTGATAGAGTTTTAGTTGAAATTGTGATGAGAAGCCACATATACTGTAAGAAAAGTCTTCTACTAGTAAAAATAAACCACCTCTTTAACATTGTGTTCCACATAATATTATATATATTATTCAAATAAGATTAAAAAAAAAAAAAAAAAAAACTCAAAATGGTAGACATTTTAGACATTGTACCATTTAATATAAAAGTGAAAAATTTTAGATGATAATATAATGAAAAAGTAGTGTACATGAATTCTTACAAATCTGGAAATTTAGAAGTGGGAAAAACTATAACCAATTTAATGATGATTTTTACAATTGTGAGATAAAATGATAGAGTGAGAAATTGGGTAATTTTGGAAATAAGAGTGTGTGAGAAGATTCATGACCCCCCCCCCCCCCCCCCCCCAGTCTTTCCACTCAAATTACCATTAATTTCCCATTTTCTCTTTTACATTCAAATTAAATCCTACCAACAAAAATAATTATTACCAATTAATTTAAAAAGTTATTATTATATAGTAAGAATAAGTTTCCTCGTGTGGAGAATTGATATGACTTGATTGTAATAAATGGAAGGATTTTCCTGTAGATTTGGCCAAATATGTTAAAAAAAAATTAAGCCCTTAGCATAGATTTATTATTTTTGCAAAAATAGAAAAAAAAATATGCTCAATCCACATAAGATACTTGATACATCTGATACATTCGATACACTATTGATATACACATGATACACACTACTGATAGACATTTGATACACTATTGATGCACAATTGATACATTATTGATAGACATTTGATTTAAAACCCTGAATTTCACCTAAGTAACTTAGGTTAGAGCTTGATTAGTAAAGAAGCTAGAAGAAGGGGAAAAAAAAGGAGGAAAATACCTAAGTATTGAAAACTAGATCTTAGGCTAAAACTTAAGTTGTGATTAATTGAGGTTTTAGGTAACAAAATTTTGGCTAAATATTGAAGGCATGCATTGATACCATACATTAGGATGAGGGAATGCAAAACAATGGCCTTGCCATTTGAAGTGTAGGCATTAACATGGTCATTAGAGGTTTGGCAAGCTTAGTAAGTGTGGAATGCATAAGGAACACCATGCGTTGGTGCGAAGCTTGCGGTCAAATGACCAAGCAAAGAGTATTGTGTCGGGCAAAGTCCATGATGGACCCATGATGTGGGTGGTTGGGAAATGTCATTCAAGAGTTGTCTAGGCGGGGGCATGAAGGACATGTCAAACGCAAGGTGTGGTTGGCCCAGAGTAAGGGCATGCGGCACACAAGGACTCGTGAGGCTGGGGCAAGACTTTGGCCAAAGCAAATGGAGGTTAGTTGACCGAATGTTGAAGCCATGTGATGGCTAAGTCATTGTGAGGTTAGGGAAGGCCTCATGGACGCATGTGACAAGATTGGCCTAGGCGAGGAGGTGTGAATGTGTTGGTGTGTTGTATATGGTGGAGAGCATGCGATGGCCTATAGGATGAGCACATGATGATGCGTTGGCATAAGAAGACACAAGGGCCAAGCGTTAGGACATAGCATGCGTTCATGAGAGGCATGCAGCCATTAGGATAAAGCATATGTTGACAAGGTATGTCTTGGAGAGCAAGGATAAGTTGGCAACTCATCAGGACAAGTGGCTGATCAAGGGTGAGTTTGGTCGGCCGCCAGATTCACCGTCGCTCGTGAACCCACACCTACACAAATAAAATTTATATTCATAGAATTACCCCCTTATACTAACTAGTAATACAAGTAGCAAGTCCAGGTCGAATCACAGAGAGCCGATTTGGAATCCTCGAAAATTGACACTTGTAGGAAGTAACCAGGGGGGTTGTAAAGAGTTGTGAAATAAAATTGCGAAAGAAAAAAGTGCGCAATGCAAACGAATATGTAAATAATCAATCGAATAAAAATACTTAGCTTGGGTATTTATAGTTTAATTCATTCCTCTTCAATTCTATCATAGACTATTCAAAAGGTGCGTGAGAATATTAGAATTAAAACTTAGCCTACTCGATTAGAATACTAACCGATAGTCTATAAAATAAAGTTAATTAATAGAAAAGTGAGAATCCTCAACCAATCAATCAATCCACAGGCATTAAGATTCAAGGCAAAGCTAAGCCAATTAATTGATTTCAATCGTCTAACTAATTAATTGAGCAAGATTTATCTATGTTAAAAAGTAAATGCTTGCTAAATGGAATCCCAATTTAACACAACAAACTAATTTAACTCATGCCTCTTGGTAACGACTACATAACGATTACAAATTAGGGTCAATCAAAGCAATCAATTAAACATGCATAGCTAATTTGTCAAATTATCCCATACACGAAAATTGAAGAATGTGCTAAAGATAAAATCTCATAAATTCATAATAAACTCACAGAATTACAACACAAGTCTCAAGAATAGAATTGAAATGAAATTAAACTAATCCAAACTAAGTTCTTACCCTTTAGCCAAGAAACATGTTCAAAATCAATACAATTGACAAAAGGGAAGAAATTTTTACAAAATTTTGGTGTAAAAGGAAGCTAAAACAAGGCTGGAATAGAATGGTGGCGCTCAAGATCGGGTGTACTTGGTATTATGTAATTGGTTGACTCAAAATTGGTCGAGCGTCATAATGCTGCCTTGGCACTGTGTTGCGCGCGTGCTGAGGTTGATTGTCCGTAAAAGCACATAGTAACGCTCTAGGGGAGCGTTGCAACGCTGCCTATTCTGTCCTAAAACGTTGTGTTGACGATCGATGCGACGGTGTCATTGGGGCATCTCTAGAGCATTGCAACACTTGGGGCAGTACTGCTGTGACATCCCGAAATTTTGTTCGTAATGTAATTTCAAGATTTTGTAGTATTGGAGATTATTTTTGAATTTCGGAAATTTAATTGGATTACTGAGATTCGGTTATTCAGAAAGAGATGTTTCAATTTAATTGTTTAATCAGAGGGAAATTGTCGGAATTGGACTTTATGTCACACAAGTTTAATTTGAAATTAATGTCAAGAATTAATTACATTTTGGAAAGGGTAATGTCACACAAATTTTATTTGAAATTAATGTCAATACTTAATTTCATTTTGGAATGAATGAGTGTTTCAATTTAATGGTTTAATCAGAGGTAAGTTATGGAGATTAGACTTTTAATGTTACACAAATTAAATTTGAAATTAATGTCAAGAATTAATTTCATTTTAGAAGGAAGGAGTGTTTCAATTTAATAGTTTAATCGGAGGAAAGTTACGGAAATTGGACTTTTAATGTCAAACAAATTAAATTTGAAATTAATGTCAAGAATTATTTTCATTTTGGAAGGGGGTTAGTTAAATTCTTTGTGAGTTGAAAATTTTAAGGGAGGAAGGGATTAAAAGTTGGAAGCAGGGTCTGATTGAAGGAAGATTTTGGAGATTGGACTCTTGAGGGTGGTTGTTGCTAAGGTTTCGTTAGGGCATTGAATTCAAAGATTGATTATTAAATACTGCCGCTTGGATCGATATCGGAACCTAGTATCGAGGTAAGTAATCTTACTACTGGAACTGCCCATGGCCAGACACTAGATATAGGCTAGCATGATAGATGAATATTATGACAGAACGATAGCATGATAGACGAATAGTATAGTATGACCGATGTATGTTCTTGTATGAGGATCTGAAAGATTTATTTGTGCACGTAGATACTTGCATGCTAGCATGAGATGATACTTGATTCCATGAGGTTGTATTTGATATGAGGATATTGAGGTATATATGTATGTTGTAGAGCCATGATGTTGAGGTGTATATGTATGTTATAAAACCACGTTGTCATACTTGTGATGTTGAGACTGTGATAGTGTTCTTACTGATTAGTTAGATGCCCACTAGATGTTGTGTTTCCTTCGAAATTCACCAGAGATTGTGTTTCCTTCGGGATTTACCAAAGGTTGTGTTTCCTTCGAGATTCACCAGAGGCTGTGTTTCCTTCAGGATTCACCAAGGGTTGTGTTTCCTTCGAGATTCACCAAGGTTGTGTTTCCTTCGAGGTTCACCAGAGGTTATGTTTCCTTCGGGATTCACTAGAGGTTGTGGGTCCTATGGGACTTACTAGAGATAGTGGCCATACTTAATTACCGGAGGATAGAAATCAGTTTTTCATGTATGTATGTGTCCCATGAGGATTAAAGCAGTTTATATGTTCCACCAGAGGTAGACATCTAGAGGACATAGATGCCTAGCCTGACCTCAGTAGTGGGGTTACTTACTGAGTATTTTATACTCATCCTTTCTCATGTTGTTGTTTCAAGTAAGGGTAGAGATGCACCGGCGATTAACAAGCGAAATTCGTTATCGAGCCACTAAGACTAGTTTCATGCTTCCACTCATGATATTTAGATTTCTTTTCATGTTTTTCAACTTTCAGTTTTGATGTTTGACACTTACTATTAAGATTTATTTTCAGACTTATTTATTATCATTTATGATTTATGGGTACCCTATTGTTTGATTTTAATATTTAAATTTAATGAAGGACTTTTGAATTTACCTTATTTATTTAGCATTTATTTCACCATAAAAGGGTGTCGTTTTAAGTTTCATGCATGCATATATTTAGTAACGGCCTAACTTGAGTCCTAGGGGGTTGAGTCGTTACAGTTGGTATCAGAGCCCATGTTTTAGGTTCTATAGACTGACTTACTATGTAAGTCTAGATTGTCCCTATGGCCCATGAACGGATTCCTCGTCATCGCCAGATATGTCTTATCAATTAAAAGTTTTATGGTAGTTGTGCATTCAAATATTTGTTTAGCTTAAATGCACTAGTTATATTCTAATGCTAGGTCAGTGAATCGTTAGAAGTTATTATAAGTGGATTATTAAGGTATGACCTACAAAAGGAGAAAAAAATAAAATTATGAGGTCACTTGACACTAGTTTATCTCATGGAAATTTTGTTAGAAACAAACAAATATATACCTCAGTTCAGAGATCTTAAAAGTTGATGAAATTATGTAGAGTTATGAGAATTTAAGAATAAAGGTATTTAAATATTTAAGCCAAGGAATAAAATTGTCTAGATAAGAATTCATTAAGGATTAGTGTTATGTTTTTTTTTTTTTTTTGTTAAGTAGTGCAATTGATGTTAGTATAAATAAATTCCTTCACAGACCATGTACTCAAGTATAAGGTTAAAAGTTGTTTTATGGATAAGAAGAAGGGAAGAAAAAAGAGACTATGGATTTATCAAAGGTTCTGAGATATTAAAACCAAATATTTTGAGAGGAATTTTGGAAAAGATTAATAGGCCATAATCACTTTGGTAATACTACGATTTGATGGACTAGGTAAAGTATGTATAGTGATATGAAGGATTCTTTTGGAATATCTAGCTTAGTTGATGTCATTAAAGGAAGCCAAAATAGTTTAGACTTGAAGGGGATAAAGCAAGGTGTTATTTTTTTGGGTTGAAGGATTATTTTAGTGTACCTAGATTAATTAAATCCATAGCCTTATTGTGATGAGAAGATCAAAGTTGGACAAATTTGAACAAACGAAAGTCTTTTGGAGTTTAAAGGCATGAAAATTGGTGAAGGCGAATTCTACAAGATGAAAATTCTTAGTGAGAGAGATAAGACTTATAGAGGAGTTAAGTAAAATATATTTAGTAAAGAGATTATGTTCCACTTGGAAAGTGGAAAAAAAAAGTATCCAAGAAAGTTTACTCTTTTGGAAAGAGAAATGAATTTAATGTGTTCAGAACTCCTAGTTAAGTATAGTTTGGAGGCATGATATGAGGGGTGACAAGGAATTTGTTTTGGTGTAAAAGAAAAATATCTTATTATCATGTGGAACTTTAGGATAATATGAGTTGGATGGAAAGATAGCTTACATAGGTGATCTGTATGGAACTTTGTTTTAACACAAGAATCTGTTACCAAAATAAAAGGTTGAGAAGGGATAAGCTAAAATGGAGTTCCTAGTAACAGTAGATGTTCAAGAACTATTGACATGGTATGTTGAGGCTTCATTAGTTAAGAGGTAAACCATTGAGGGTATTAGTAAGATATAAGGGATTTTGATGTAGTGTGCAAGTTTGAAACATGAACTAGCAAGACCATCAATTAGATTGAAAAATGAAATTAATCCAGTTCAAGGTAGACAAAAGTGGTATATGCACAAAAGTAAGTAAATTGGATCTTCCAATATCACCATTGGCATAAGGGATAGACTGGTAATAAAGTTAAGTTGATAATTAAAAGTTGCTATAGGTAGGTTTGGAGTAGTACATGATAGTATGTTTTTGTGAAACCCAGAATTCCATTTTCCTTTCATAGCAGGAAATAAAAGAGATTAACTAAGAATAAGTTAGATCCTAAGACAAAGAGTAGGAAAATTTCTAGGTGATAAAAAGGATTTGTTAATAACTTTGGAAATAAGCCATAACTAGTGAAGATTTGGCTAAGTATAACCATGCGGTGAAAGCTAAGGAGAAAATGACTAAGTATTGGACTATGCATTGATGTGGTGCCATGCGATGGCCATGAAGTCTTGAAAGGTTACTTGGGCATGGAGAGAGGCTAAAGTATGGCCAAGAACAACGCATGCGGCAACCACTGTCTTGAGAGGTTAGAACAATGCATGCGGTGCGACAGCTACGATGGATGCGATGGTTGTGTTGGTAGCATGCGGCAATGGATGGCATGCGGGCGTTGGAAGTATGCGTAGATGGTATATGGCAGCACCATACGTTGGCATCATGCGACAGTGCTATACGTTGTGCGGTCGAAGGTGTTCGTTGATGGTAGTAGCACCATGCATTGGCATCATGCGACGGTGCTATGCGTTGTGCGGCCGAAGGTATGCGTCGATGGTATACGGTAGCACTATGCATTGGTGTCACACAATGATGTTATGCGTCGATGCTATGTGGAAACACTATGCGTTGATGATATGCAGCGGTGCTATGCATTGATGACATGCATGCGGTGATACAACCGATGGTATGTGTATATGCGGCCGAAGGAATGCATTGGTAGCATGCGATGGCCTGCGGCGATGGATGCGATGGATATGATGGATGTGGCGGCCTTGCTAAAATATGAGCTAAGCGATGGAACGAGCTAAAGGGGACGCATAGTGATTTGCCCTTGCGTTGTTAAGGCTTGCGGTAACAAGGTACATGAGGTGGGTTGCGTTAGCCATAAGAGATGCGTTAGCAAGAACCTAGGTGATGGTGAGCTATGCCTTGAGGTGTTAAGTTGAGAACCAGGTCGACTCAAAGGTTGCTATGTGTTGGTGATGTGCTATGCATTGGACATCCGAGGGCATGTGGGCACATAAGACAAGGCTAGTAGTATGCATTGAAAGGGTGTTGGTCATCATCCTAGTTGAACACATATGAAGTTAGATGGACGCATATGAAGAATGAACACATATGAAGGATGGACGCATCTAAGGACGTCATCTAGACATGTGGTTTGCTATGAAGGAGTCTTAGGCCTTAAGAAAATGAGGTGGATGCACAAGCAGATATGCAAAATTAAACCTCAAGTGTTGGCTATGGAGGAAGAGGACACTTAAGATTGTGTTGATGTAAGGGTTGCGTTGATAGTGTGAGGTGAAGACACCTCAAGCAGAAGGTGGAAGAGGCTGGAAGTTGGCAGAAGCTAAGGAAAACACTTCGATGTGCTCAAGGGAAGAGGTGTCAGGCAAAGGAGAAGGGTTAAACACCTATAAAAGGGGGAGAACGCCTCACTTCAACCCACACATCAGTTAAGTACTTAAAAACTACAAAGAAATGAAAGAATAACAGATACTCGAAGAAAGGAAAGCAGTGCTCGGTCAGAGGTGCAAGCAAAGGTGCCAAAGGGAGCAGGGTTGTACGGACAGACGCATAAGCTAACTTCAAACAAGAAGCTTTTCCAAACTACTCGTGCAAATCAGGTGATTTTTAAACCAAAAGTTTCTAAATTAAGTGTAGTTTTAGTGTGAGGGTGCCTTAATGCAATTCTAACTCCAAGGCTGTCAAATTCAAGGAAAACTGAGAGGTGTTCACCAGTGAGGAAACAGTCGGGCCAGGAGGAATAAACTTGCGACTTGGAACTTTCACCAAGAAATTTCAAGGCGAAACTTTAAGGTATTATAGTTAAGACATTTTCACACATTTTTGAAGAAGGGAATGTCTTGAGATAAGGCCTGAAAGAGTAAATAACCTACGCTTAAAGTTAAATCTGAAATAGGGTCCAGCGGAAGAACAAGGGAAACCAGGTGAACTGGGAAGGAAGTTCTCGATCACTGTGAGTGGTTCTTCCTTTACTCTTTTAAGCATATTATGAACTAAGATGTTGTAGTTTATGTTATGAGATGTGTATGACGTGGGGATGGTTAGGGGGTCTATGGACCTAGAGCCTAAACCCAACATGAATCTTTACAGGATGGTCAGGGGACCGAGGAGTCTAGTTCCCGAGCTTGTGGGATGGAAAAACCTTGAGTGGGATGGTCAGAGGGCCGACAGACCTAGCTTCTGAGCCTATGAAAGGGAGAACTATGTGCACATAGGTTGATATTTTTAGTTATGAAATGTTAACCATCTACCGTGTGTGTAGGTGGATTTGTGAAAGCTTCATGGTATGGTGGAGGTTTGCATGGGAACCTCGTGATAATGCTTGTAAAAGACTTATATTTGTTTTACCACTCACTGAGCTTTGTAAAGCTCATGGTTTGTCTCTGTGCTTCTCTTACAGGTAGCTGATGAGTCCAGGTTGCGGTGTTGGTTAATGTCTGCCACAAGTCTAGAAATAGTATTAAATGAGATTGGTTGTCGGGATAATGTCTTTCATGTAAACGTAACTTGAGTTTGTAAACTAGTTTCTAAGTAAAGCATGTAATATTTTTCCTCTGCTGTTATAAGTAAGATTATTAAAAGGAAACTAGTAGGTTAACCGAAGTAGCATCAGTTAATATCATGCCTCTCCTCGAGATCAGGAGTGCGGGCTCGAGGCGGGGTGTGACAGTATTCCCTTGCATGGGTAATGAGTTAACTAGCTCTAAGGAGTACGAGTAATTCAAGCTATGACTTATGAATCAAGAAGTTTTTATCGTAAAAACTAACTTCATGGATCAATTACGGTTATTACGAGGTTATGGAAATGTGTTATCAATTGACTAATGCTTTAGCATCCAGGGACTTCAAAACCTCATTTTCAAAGGAAATTTTAGACTCATCCACAATAGGGTCTAAGTAATGATATTTGATTGTTTTAAAGCCAAAGAATAATATGAGGATTAGCTCGATAAAGTTTTATAGCCCATGACAGTATAGAGTCTCATGATGAGTTTTTCATGAATATGAGACTTAATTAGACAGAGTTATTCTCAGACATGTAGACCCTAATAAAGACATCACAGTTGGCGCTTTTAGAGTAGAAGCAGTTTTGAGTTGATCAGATTTGTTCTGGTATATATCTTTAGAAGATGCATTATATAGCATGACCAATTTTCTCCACTACACATATGAAGTTTTCCCTGTGACAGAATGGTAAGCTCAGATATATGTTTTTAGTGGATGTGACTTTCTTAAGCTCGCGAAAGTTTCCATAGTTCTCAGCTTGAACGTGTTAAAGTATTGTTGGTTTTCAGCATCTTAAGTTTCATAGTTACATATGGAAGGGGTTGTCACATCTCTTTTGATACTAGTTTCAGCTATGTCAAACATCGACCCTTGTTTTACATCTAGTTATTAGAAGAATCTCTAGTTAGCATTGGGTACTCGATTGGATTTTAGTACAACTTTTCACCCATAGACTGATGGTTAGAAAGAACGTTTGAACCAGACATTGGAGGATATGTTGTGCACTTTTGCGTTAAGAGTTTTCAGGGAGTTAAGACTCTCTCACCTACATTTGATGGAATTCGCATAATCAGTTATCTGGCTACCATTGGCATGTCCCCATTTGAAGCCCTCTATGGTAAGAGTTGTAGGTCTCCTGTGTGTTGGGATGAGGAAGAAGAGAAGAAATTGCTAGGACCTAAGCTAGTCAAGCCACGAATGAGGCAATACAAAGGATCATGGCTTGTATGCAAATAGCTCAGAGCAGACAGAAAAGCTACATCGACGTGAGACGTAAGGACCTAGAATTTGAGACTGGTGATAAAGTGTTCTTAAAGGTGGCACCTATTAAGGGTGTTTTGAGGTTTGGAAGGAAAGGGAAGTTGAGCCCGTGGTTCATTGGACCTTTCGAGGTCTTGGAGTGAATTGGTCCTATAGCTTACCGATTGGCATTGCCTCCATCACTTTCTTCAATTCATCATGTTATCCATGTTTCGATGTTGAAAAAGTATGTGACAAATCCGTCTCATGTAGTTGACTTTGAACCATTGTAGTTGAATGACAACTTGAGCTACGAGGAAAAACCTATAGAAATTCTTGCCAGAGAGGTAAAGACATTGCACAGAAGGGAGATAGCATTTGTGAAAGTCCTGTGGTAGAATCACTAGTTCAAGGAGGTTACCTGGGAGCGAGAGGATGAGATAAGAGCCCAATATCCGGAGCTTTTTTAGGAATAAACTTTCGAGGACGAAAGTATTTTAAGGAAGGAAGAATGTGACATCCTGAAATTTTGTTCGTAATGTAATTTCAATATTTTGTAGTATTCGAGATTATTTTTGAATTTTGAAAATTTAATTGGATTGTTGAGATTCAATTATTAAGAAAGGGATGTTTCAATTTAATTGTTTAATCAGAGGGAAATTGTCGGAATTGGACTTTATGTCACACAAGTTTAATTTGAAATTAATGTCAAGAATTAATTACATTTTGGAAAGGGTAATGTCACACAAATTTTATTTGAAATTAATGTCAATAATTAATTTTATTTTGGAATGAATGAGTGTTTCAATTTAATGGTTTAATCAGAGGTAAGGTATGGAGATTAGACTTTTAATGTTACACAAATTAAATTTGAAATTAATGTCAAAAATTAATTTCATTTTGGAAGGAAGGGGTGTTTCAATTTAATGGCTTAATCGGAGAAAAGTTATGGAAATTGGACTTTTAATATCACACAAATTAAATTTGAAATTAATGTCAAGAATTAATTTCATTTTGGAAGGGGGCTAGTTAAATTCTTTATGAATTTATGAATTGAAAATTTTAAGGGAGAAAGGGATTAAAAGTTGGAAGCAGAGTCTGATTGAAGGAAGATTTTGGAGATTGGAACCTAGAGAGTGGTTGATGCTAAGGATTCGTTGGGGTATTAAATTCAAAGATTGATTATTGAAGACCGCCGCTTGGATCGATATCTAAATCTAATATCGAGGTAAGTAATCTTACTACTGGAACTGCCCACGGGCCAAGCACTAGATATATGCTAGCATGATAGATGAATATTATGACAGAACGTTAGCATGATAGACAGATAGTATAGTATGATCGATGTATGTTCTTGTATGAGGATTTGAAAGATTTATTTGTGCTCGTAGATACTTGCATGCTAGCATGAGATTGTATTTGATATGAGGATATTGAGGCATATATGTATATTGTAGAGCCATGATGTTGAGGTGTATATGTATGTTATAAAACCACGTTGTCATACTTGTGATGTTGAGACTGTGATAGTGTTCTTACTGATTAGTTAGATGCCCACTAGATGTTGTGTTTCCTTCGAAATTCACCAAAGGTTGTGTTTCCTTCAAGATTCATCACAGGTTGTGTTTCCTTCGGGAATCACCAAACGTTGTGTTTCCTTCGGGGTTCACCAGGGGTTGTGTTTCCTTTGGGATTCACCAGAGGTTGTGGGTCCTACGAGATTTACTAGAGATAGTGGGCATACTTAACTACCGGAGGATAGAAATAAGTTTTTCATGTATGTATGTGTCCCATGAGGACTAGAGCAGTTTATATGTTCCACCAGAGATAGGCATCTAGTGGACATAGATGCCTAGCCTGACCCCAATAGTGGGGTTACTTACTGAGTATTTTATACTCATCCTTTCTCATGTTGTTGTTTCAGGTAAGGGTAGAGATGCACCGACGATTGACAAGCGGAATTCGTGATCGAGCCATTGGGACTAGTTTTATGCTTCCGCTCATGATATTTAGATTTCTTTTCATATTTTTCAACTTTCAGTTTTGATGTTTGAAACTTACTATTAAGATTTATTTTCAGACTTATTTATTATCATTTATGATATATGGGTACCCTATTGTTTGTTTGTAATATTTGAATTTAATGAAGGACTTTTGAATTTACCTTATTTATTTAGCATATTTTTCACCATAAAAGGGTGTTGTTTTAAGTTCCATGCATGCATGTATTTAGTAACGACCTAACTTGAGTCTAGGGGGTCGGGTCATTACAACTGTAACTAGGGTTCACAAAATTCCCCGCAGGGCCCCGCCCCGATCGGGGCGGGGAATCCTCGGTTTGACTAGGGATGGGGTCAAACCAGGAAATTTTTTTAGTGCCCCGTCCGGGGATGGTATCCCCGCCTCGACCCCGACCTCGACCTCGATTTTATATAGTTATATTTTTAATATTTTATAAATATATATTTATAACATATAAAATAACTTATTTATATGTATGTTTATAATGCATACTATAGACTTATAGTGTTGTAAGCCCAATATTGAATATATAAATTCTAAATTTAAGCCCAAAAGTCAAGCCCAAACTTAAAAAAATTAAAAGAAAAAAAATGGGAAATCCCTGCGGGGATCTAATAGGAGATTCCCTATGGGAAATTAGTAGGGGAATCCCCACGGGGAAATGGGAAATGGGCCCTCGCGGGGACCTATTTCCTTGACGGGGAGTCCCCCCCCTGTCCCCACCATTTATTGGGGATGGGGGACCCTCCCCCACCTCGGCCCGACCCTATTGCCAACCCTAACTGCAACGCTGCCCTGTATCTGAGTATTATGTCTAATAGCGTTGAGCGACCATTGGACTTAGGTTTAATGAGAGCGTTGCAATGCTTGGCAAGGCAACATCCTTCATTCATTCGTCATTTGGTCAATATAGCTCCTAACTTCATCATTTTAGCACCTTTTTTCTCGAACGGTTGATCTGATTGCTTGTACACTTGAGTCCTACAAAAAAAAAAAAAATTAACCAAATTAAGTAGCTAAACAACCTTGAGTTAAGTAGAAGAAGATAACACATTTTCAGTGTTATCAAACACCCCTAACTTAATTCTTGATTATCCTCGAGCAAGTTAAAACAAGCAATCATGTAAGAATAATAAGTTAGTCAAACTAAAATGTTCTTTACTCAAGCCTCAACAGTCAACTAGAATAAATTTTACAATCGATTAGGTAATAAAAAAGCAATCTATCATATCAAAACCAGATTGAAAAATCATTTTAAAATATATTATGTCACACCCCGCTCCATATTACCCTCTTAACCTAAAAGTAGATGTGACGGCAGTAGTTCCCACCTCTTTTGTTGGCACTTACTGCCTAACTAATCTATTTAACCTGTTTCAAACCCTGGTATACATACATTTTATCAACATACTGAAGAGATTAATTCGAAACTTAACACATTTACATTACAGGGTTTTATAACATTGTTCATACATACATTTATGTAAGTTACAACTAAGTGAGCCCAACATACAACACTAGTCCTATAACGACTGACCTTTTATAGTGAAATAAATGCTAAATAAATAAGGTAGATTCAAATATTAAAAATAGACGATAAGGTACCCATAAATCATAAATGATAATAAATAGGTCTGAAAACAAATCTTAATAGTAAGTTTCAAACATCAAATTGAAAGTTGAAAAACATGGAAAGAAATCTAAATATCATGAGCGGAAGCATAAAATTGATCCCCAATGGCTTGTTCAAGGATTCCTCTTGTCATTCGCCAGTACGTCCTTACCCTTATTTGAAACATAAACATGAGAAAGGGTGAGTATAGAATACTCAGTAAGTAAGTCCACTACTAGGGTTGGGCTAGGCATCTATGTCTTCTAGATGCCTACCTCTGGTGGAACATAAAAATTGCTCTAGTCCACATGGGACACATACATACATGCAAAACTGGTTTCTATCCTACTGTAGTTAAGTATGCCCACTACCTCTGGTGAATCTCGAAGGAAACACAATATCTGGTGAATCCTGAAGGAAAAAAAATCTGGTGAATCCCAAAAGAAACACAATTTGGTGGATCCCGAAGGAAACACAATATCTAGTGGGTATCTAACTAATCAGTAAAGACACTATCATAGTCTCAATATCACAATTATTACAATACAATTTTATAACATACATATACACCTCAACATCATGGCTATACAACATGCATATATGCCTTTATATCCTCATATCAAATACACCCTCAGTGAATCAAGTATCACCTCTTACTAGCATGCAAGTCTCTACGTGCACAAATAAATCTTTCAGATTCTCATACAAGAACATATATCGGTCATACTATACTATCCATCTATCATGTTATCATTTTTTCATAATATTCATATATCAAGCTGGCATATATCTAGTGTCTGGCCTATGAGCAGTTCCAGTTGTAAGATTACTTACCTTGATATTAGGTTGAACCAAAAAGCAATTGAATCTTTGTGAAATTCTTAAATCCTTAATCGAGTCAAATAATTGAGCAACTAACCCTTTCTAATCTCCGCAATCTTTGAATTAAATCCTAGTACATAAACCAAAATAAAATTTAACCTTTAGGTTCACACCTAAGCATTTAATCATGCCAAAATCAGCAACAAAACTTAATAACTTAATTCATATAAATTACATTCGAACTGAACAAGTCACAAAGGCCCAAATCCTACCAAAATTCTTGCTGAAATCACCTTAACTTTGCTTGACAGCACGCTAACGGCCTTTTAAATTCCTTCAAACTTTCAAATTCAACCTCGAAAATCACGATTGAAATGATAATTAAACACGTTTTTTTATTGGGTATTCAAGATCCTCAACAAAACCATGAAAATCATTTAGATCTTATCCCAAAACTACGAACCTTACGACGGCGTTCGACAGAGGACAACAATTGGAAGAGAGGAGGACCAACGGCAAGCAGATCCAACGGCGTGAAGGTCGAAGCGACGCGGTTGCAACTTGATGGAGGAAAGGATGTGGACGTCGGCAGCTCGGCAGCCGAAGTTCGTCTAAACCAGAGAGAGTGAGAAAGTGGGGTTTTGAAAATTCCATATTTCTTTTCTTTTTCATTCTCCACCACACAAATACATAGATAATATATATATAATTTCCCTTTCTTAAATTCCAAAACCCTTATATATATATATATATATATCCGTTCCTTTATAAATATGTTATATCAAACTCAAATCTTTCTCCTATTCTCCAATTAATTAAATAAACCTAAAAATAAATTCACCAACTTTAAATCACTTCTTTCCAAAAATTCGAAATCCCAAAGTTAAATTCTAACTTTCCAAATTAACTTGAATCTAAATTTACAAATCTTTTTAAATACTTGATTTAATTACTTCCAAATAAACCAATTATCTTTTCCTAATTTTTTACTTTAATTTTGGATCCAAGTTCCAAAATTAAAAAGGATAAAATCTTAAAACCATAATTTCCTCTTTTCCCTTTCAAATTTCACGAAAACTCAAAATTTCTTATACAAATAATTCAATTATCTCTTCCAATTAATTTCAAACTCATACTCAAAGAATCTACATTAACCAATAAAACTTCTTCAACTGTAACAATTTGTTTCTAAATTCCAAAGATTAGGAAACTAAAACTCGGCAATTTGAGATAATTAACTTAAATTTTCCTAAAGAATTGGGATGTTACAAGTCCCCATATGACAAACATATGCGTACTAATAATTACAAAGTCATCCATTTCTTGTCTTTAAGTGGAAAAGCAGCAGCAGAGATGTCTTCTGGAGAGTGACCGCTACCTGAAGTGGGAAAACAATTTGAAAAATATGAGTTAGAAGCCCATATTTTATGGTATCTTTAAAAATGATATCTTGAAAACTGCCATGTCGCCAAACCCATTTGTTATGGCTTAATTATTTTCGCTTAAGATAAAATGTGAAGTTTTTCAGTCTTTATTTGATGTAGTGCTTGTATAGTACTCACAACTGTGTAGGTCCAACACATATCTGCCAAATATATATTTATATATATTCAAATATCCATGTTAAATATGAATTGTTTCAAACATTAGAGAGAGCCAGAGGAGATACTAGGTTGTTGATCCCTAATAGGAGTTATAACTTTCATGCTTCTCCAATCAATTTTTTTTATTTGATAATACTAAAACACAACACAAAATTTAATCAAACATAATAATAACTCTTGTACTCCTCCAATCAATCTTTTTTCTTACATGTATGTATGTATGTACATACATATATGAATGGATGTATATAAGATATATACATACAGGTACATACATACATGTATATAATACATATACATATATATACATGTACGTATCATGTATATAATGATAAGTTGTTGAAATTAGTAATTTTTTTTTTACTAATTATGAAAAAGTTGTTAAAATTACGAAAAAAGTTCCCAACATCTTTTCTTAAAAAATAAGTTCTTTTAATAGTAGTTGTTAGAGTTTTCTCTGAATTATTTCTTACTTTGAATCCCTTCATTTTGTCTGTATTTATTTCATTGTAAACTCCAAGTAATGATTAGAATTTCTTTATTTTATTTTAACATGATATGATATTGAATTTTGTTGATACGTCAACACTTTCATCAATATTTTTACATTGATGTGAATTCAATATTGAAATGAGATGAACCATTTTTATAATATCTCATAAAAAGAAAAAAAAAATCATGTAACATAAAAAGTAAGTAAAAAATGACACAAATATATAAATAAATAATAAATAGTTTAACTAACTTATTAAATTATTTGTTGATTAATATTAAATACTTTGTTTTTTTATTTTCTTATAAATATCTATAGATATTCGTATGTTATGAAATGAAAACTTCAACATTTTCGTCGATATTGATAATTAAATTTCAGCTTTAACCGATGTTTAATTAATTGTAGGGTAAATCTAAGTTTATACTCCTAAAGTGGTATATCAATTTAAACCCTAAACTAATAATTGTATCAATTTAAACATTGAATTTTGTTATTACAACTGCACTTTGGTGTCTTCTGCTTGAGAGAAATAGAAGAACATTCCCGAGCGTCGAAAAAAAGATCGATCAATCACCTATGGGATCAACTTTGTCTAATAGTCGTTTAAATTTAGTGAGTCAATGGTGTACTAAATCGGTCTTATTTTGTATTTATGATGCATCTACCATTGCTCTTAATTGGATAATTTTTCTTTCTCTTGTACCTAATTATACTTATTGGTGTGAGCTTTTCTCAGGCTCTCTATTTGTACATATTAAACTCTTTTTTGGGAAGAATGCATCTGTTATTGGCTTTCGGGCATGATGAGAGTGCTAAGAAGGTGTCAACGTAGTTGAGATATCCTAGTGCACATCCTAATACCACTTTCCTTTAGTATCTTGTTAAAAAAATCTTGAATTTTGGGAGTTGTGTCAATTTAAACCACAAACTAATAATTGTATCAATTTAAATCCTAAGTTCTTAAGTATGTCAATTTAACCCTTGAACTTTCATAAATGTATCAATTTAAAAACTTATGGAATTTGAAGGATTAATTTGATATATTTATAAATGTTCAGGGTCAAAATTGATGCAGCTATTAGTTTTGGGTTTTCTTTTTTGAAATATTACATCATTTTATTATGATGGCATGGGCTAAGTCAATACAAATATCTGACTTTATCATATCATTTATTTTTCTTTTGAAATAATAACTCATTTCATTATGATGCAACATGTGTTCACTTAAGTGAATACAATTATTAGTTTGGGGTTTAAATTAATACAACCCAAAATATCAAAATTTAAATCAATCCAATTATTAATATAACTCCCAAAATTTATGGTATAAATTGCTCTTAATTTTATTTTAAAAAATCAAACATATTTTTATATATGTATTTAATTATTTTTTAAAATAATATAGAAAGATAAGATATTAGTTTATGTTGATTTACATGAAGCTAATCAAAACATAAAATTATGGATTGATTGAAAACAAATCACATACCAGAGAAAGTTATAGAAATATGTAATTCTGTCATGAAAAGAAAAATATACAATTGAACATAAATCAAACGGAAAAACAATATTTGAGATAGAAAATAAAAAACCAATTACCAAAAAAAGAGAAATCTTAGAAAAGATTTTCATAGAAAATTCATTGAAAGGTAAGGTTTGATGGAACATGAGATATATGAATAAAGATTTAATTACACCCTAATTGTTTTTAATTTAAAAGAAAAAAACATGCAATTGAAGGAAAAAACAGTAAATTAAACATTACCTTTGAAGCTCTCGAAAACCGTTTTTCCTCGCTGAATCTCGACCCGAACTTTTCGAACTAGAACTAGAGTTGACCTACTATCCTCTGGACTCAAAACCGGGTTGTGGGACCCGATGAATGAAGAACTCGAGAGAGAGAAAGAGAAGAGAGAAAGAGATGGAAAAAGAAATGGAATTTTGTGTTGGGTTTGGGTTGAAAATTTTTCTCCAAAATTGTGATTTTTCCAGCCCAAATTTTAAAACTAAAATTGGCAAAATGGGAAAAAGTATTTAATCCAAATTCAAAGCCCATATTTATAGAAAAAGGTCATGCAAAAATTGCATGAAATTAATTCATAAAAACCCAATACCTAGAATCCACTATCTAAGTGGGCTTAATGTCTCCACTATAAGCCAACACCTAGCTCACTATTTTGTTAGTAGAATTATCCAACAAAAGTTTAGATTTTCCCACTAAATTTAATCAATGGACAAAATAGTCATTTTGTCAAAGTCAAACTTTGACCAAAAAGTCAACATTTTGACTTTTTATTATTTTTTTTTTTCGTGTTGACTAATTTTGACCTCTCAAGTATGAATCCGCATTTCACTTTCTCGAAAATCAAATCACATTTGAATATAAGGTCGGTCAAAGTTTGACTTTCAAAGTCAAAAGTCAACTCTTTGACTTTTTACATCTTTGACCATTTCCATTATTTCTGAGCTTCCAAATATGAACGTATTCATATTCTTGATATTTAAATCATATTTAAATATTAAAGTTGTATCTTTGATACAACTGAGAAACCGACCACTATATCACATATACTTATCGGTTTCTCTCTCTTCACCTAATTTGAACAATCAAATCATTCTATCATATTGTTCTAAGTTTATTCCATATGAGCTAGTAGGGGAACCTAATGGATCTATAGATTATGGGCTCCAACGATCTGAGATTAGCTGGCTAAACTCTTTAGAAAAAGCTAATCAACATTAACTAACGGGTCATTCCACTATAGTCTCGTAGTTGCACTCCCCTCACTAAAGATATATTTGTGTCCATTTGATATAACCATGATTAGTAAACTAATTCTTCACAGGTTGTTCGTAATCTCGGCTGGGTCATAAAAACCGTTTTACCCCCAAGACTACATCTTATTCCTTAAGTTCCACTAATCCTCTAATGAATAATTGGTTTAAGGTCCAACCTATAAACCGAATCCCTCTCGGGCCAAGGAGAGAGTAGGGTCTCATGTTCAAGACCTAGATTCAATACTAAAGGGAACAACCTATCTACTATCTCTATAACGGGTAGGAGTGAATTCCGTCTTGCACCCTATGTTCCCAACTATCCACCTGATCTTACCCCTGAAATGGGAGGCTTATTGGACTAGCGATAATAAGCTGCCCTCACCTATGTAGTTCTAAGGATAATTCCGAATGAATAGGAGTTTATAGTTAGCTTAGGATTAAGATTAAGTTACCTAGGTCATCAATTAACGAAATAGTCAGTTTTATACATAAAACGGTGTTTAGAACATAAAAAGTGACTTTTTCATGGTTCAGTCTTATGCAAACTCATTGCATAGGATGTCCCCACTTTCATGTCTCCACACCACTTTCATGTCTCCACATGAACGATTTAGGATCATATCGTTTGTACTAACTACAAAATGGGCCGCATCCATAGTGTCCCCAGAATAAGGTGTCCAACCTTATTCATATACTATAAACCATTTTGGCTATATATTTGAACTTGATCCACATTTATGTCACTACATAAAGTTCAAGCTACATTAAATAGCCTTAGGACCTTAGTTTATTGGATTCAAGATTACAATTTCAATAACAACTTTATCGAAAAACAAAACAGAATATGTTTATTAATTTACAAACTACGAGTTTTAGGACATAAAATCCAACAAACTCCAACTTGGACTAAAACTCCTAGTGGAGTATCACAATGTTGAATTTAAGTGAGAAACATATGAGTAAAATAAATATATGAATACAATAAACTAGGGCATATACCCAAAAGTTCTCCCACTTGTCCTAGTTTACAAACTTCGTAGACCTAGACTCTGTAGGTGACCTTCAAACACTTTAGTTGTGAGGGCCTTTGTAAAAAGATCAGCAATGTTTTGCTCAAAAGATATCTGGATTACTACAACGTCTCCACGATGTACAATCTTCCGGATCAGGTGGTATTTGCGCGCAATATGCTTGCTGCGCTTGTGACTTTTTGGTTCTCTTGAATTTACAAGAGCACCAATATTATCACAATGTAGGGTGATAGGCAAATGTATATTTGGAACGACTTCCAAATCTGTCAAGAATTTCCTCAACCATACTGCTTTCTTTACTGCTTCACATGCAGCTACGTATTCAGCTTCCATTGTGGAGTCCGTAATCCAGTTTTGTTTCATACTTCTCCACACTACTACTCTCCATAAAGAATGAACACTGATCCCGATGTAGATTTTCTTGCATCTTTATCGATTTGAAAATCAGAGTCAGTGTATCCAGTAAGGATTAAATCCTTAATATCATACATGAGCATGTAGTTCCTCGTTCTCCTAAGATACTTGAGGATATTTTTAATGGCAGTCCAATGATCATATCCAGGATTGGACTGATACCTACTGACTATCCCTACTATGTAGCATGTGTCAGGTCTAGTACATAACATTGCATACATCAGCCTCCCTACTGCGAAAGCATAGGGAATGCATCTAATATTCTCAACCTCTTGAGGTGTCTTAGGACATTGATCCTTTGACAAATGAATTCCATATCTGTAAGGTAACAGACCTCTTTTGGAATTCTACATCTTATACCTAACAACATTTTGTCTATATAAGTTGCTTGAAACATGGCTAGTGTTCTGTTCTTGCGGTTCCGAATAATCTAAATCCCGAGAACATACTATACATTTCCTAAATCTTTCATTTGGAACTGTGTTGCTAGCCATTTCTTGATATCAGCTAGGTAACCTACTTCATTCCCAATGAGTAGAATACCGTCAACATATAAAACTAAGAATGCTATAGTAGAATTGATAATCTTCTTGTAAACATAAGGCTCGTCAACATTTTGTTCAAAGCTATAAGATTTTATCACAGTATCAAATCTTATATTCTAATATCTAGAAGCTTGTTTCAACCCATAAATGAATTTTTGAAGTTTACAAACCTTTTGTTCTTGACCCTGTGCAATAAACCCCCCTGGTTGAGCCATATAGATACTCTCCTCAAGATCGCTGTTTAAAAAAGGTTGCCTTAACATCCATCTGCCAAATTGCATAGTCATAAAAGGTGGCAATGGATAAGAGTATTCTAATCGACTTAAGCATGGCAATGGGAGAGAAAGTTTCTTCATAGTCCACTCCCTCTCTCTGGGTATAACCCTTTGCCACAAGTCGAGATTTAAAAGTCTGTACTTTACCGGCTTGGTCTCGTTTTCTCTTATAGATCCACTTACAACCAATTGATTTTACATCATTTGGTTGATCTACAAGTTCCCAGACAGAATTGAAGTACATAGACTCCATTTTGAGGTTCATGGCTTTGACGCACTGATCACGGTCCACATCTTTCATCGCCTATTTATAGGTCGATGGATCCTCTATGCCGTCATCAGGTATGAAGACTTGTGTTTCTGTTAAACTCAAGTAACGGTCAGGCTAATGAACAACCCTCCCACTACGTCGAGGCATTCTCAACTCTTAAGAAGGATGCGACTGATCAGATGTACTAGTTTTATCTACTACATTAGTAGATGAACTAGTTCTATCTGTAGCATCTTTGGAAATTTCATTCAATACTAGTCTACTGCGAGGTTGATGACTTTTTATGAGGTCTTCCTCTAAGAATGTGGCATTTGTTGATACAAATACCTTATTCTCTTGAGGATCGTAAAATATACCACCTTTTGTTTCTTTTGTATAACCTACAAATAGGCATAGTTTTGAACAGTGTTCAAATTTTTTTAGGATTTTTCACTAACACGTGTGTCAGCCATCCCCAAATCCTAAAGTGACGTAAACTACCTTTACGCTTTTTCCATAGCTCATAAGGTGTTTCTGAAACACTTTTAGAGGGAACGTTTTTAAAAATATAGACAGCAGTCTCTAATGCATGTCCCTAAAAGGAATTAGGTAACTTAGCAAAGCTCATAATTGAGGGAACCATGTCCAACAAGGTTATGTTTCTTCTTTCAGATACACCGTTCTGCTGTGGAATATTAGGTGCAGAGAGTTGTGACTTGATTCCATGTTCTATCATATAGACCTAGAATTTTAAGTCCATGTACTCCCCACCTCGATTTGATCGTAGTGTCTTAATTTTTTTACCTAACTGGTTCTCAACCTTAACCTTATATTCCTTGAACTTTTCAAAAGAATCAGACTTGTGATGCATTAGGTAAATATGACCATACCTTGAATAATCATCAAGAAAATTGATGAAATATTCATACCCACCTCGAGCTTTGACATTCATCGGTCCACAGAGGTCCGAATGTACTAGCTCTAAGGGTATTGTGGCTCTGAGACCTTTTCTAGTAAAAGATCTCTTAGTCATTTTTTCCTCAAGACAAGACTCACTGGAGGTAAAGAATTGTCTTCTAACTGATTTAGGAGTCCATTCTTAACCAATCTCTTAATCTTTTTTAGATTTATGTGGCCAAGTCTTAAGTGCCATAGAGAGGCATTAGAAGAAAATTTTTGTCTTTTATTCTGAGTTTCGGCTGTTCTGAACATCTTAGTATTTAAGACAAATTTTTCTTTAGTTGGTTTTAACTTATATAAGTTGTTTTCAAGTATAGCAGAACAAATTTGAATACCTTTTCTGAAAATGAATGCTTCATTAACTTCAAAAGATATTTTATACATTGTTCCAATATACATGTGATAGATATTAAATTCTATCTCATTTTAGGAGTATACAAAACATATTTAAGTATGATATATCTATCATTGAAAAATAACTTCAAGTCTCTCACTGCTTCGGCTGAGACAACCTCTCCTGTTCCAACCTTAAGGGTGATCTCGCCTTCTTCAAGCTTTTTCCAAGAACTAGTTTCTTGAAAAGATAAGCAAATATGATTAGTGGCTCCTGAATCCAATATCTAGGTTGAGGTATCATATTCCACTAAACATGTTTTAGCAACTAGTAAATCATATTTATTTCGTGCTTCTTTTGAGGCAGGGGCCTGAGGACATTCCTCAATTAAGACAAATCTCGGGTCATCTATTACTAGTGTTGAATTCATATTTGTTTTCCATGTTGAATAGTTGTCGCCGTTAAGTTTTTCAGAAGCTAATAGTTGAACTAAAGAGCTAGTCATGCTGAAAAGAAAAAAATATCTTTTTTAGTAAAAAAGACGTTAATCTTTTAAATCCAATAAAGCTTAGCAAAAAAACTAATAATGTACCCTTCATTATTATATTTTGCAACGATATTTCAATGTTTTAGAATAACCTCCACCGAGGGGTGATCGACTATTCCTTCATTGAACCAAGACTATTTTGACTAGATACTATCACCAGAATAACTCTTATTCCTATAGTAACTCAGTTATCGCTACTTTGGTCAAGAATTTACTAACACTTAATAATTCTTGAAAGTGTGACCCTCCATTTTCAGACCTCAAAGATCAGAATCATTATGCTCCCGAAGTTAGAAAGACAAGAATGAAACGGACCTGAGAGACCCTATCAATTTCTAGAGTTCGCGGAGTTCCGAATCCTATAATACAGTCTTCCGATTGGTAAGGTCGCTCCAAGGCAGACATGCAGACGCATTATAGGAATCTCACGGTGCGACCTAATGGAAGAGACTGTAGGATGTGTTGATACACTTCCTTCTCCCACTTACTATGAACAACTTCCCCTATTCACCTTGGTATTGACTCATGCAAACACTCTCCAAATGGAGTTCGCTCTCAGGGCGGCCTAAAGCCAAGCATGAATCTCACGGTGTGAACTCTTAGGGACGCTAGAGCTAAAAGTACATTATTTCTCCAGCTGAAGTGTTCTAGACGGTTAGGGTATAAAATACTTAGCGATACATTTCAGCTAACTAAACATATCCTAAGTCTAGATGATTCATCCGAATATAACTTTTATACTGGATTTTTAACCTACAATGTCTAGGTGATAAACAAATTTTATTACCTCACACCGCTCATGCATGCTCATAAAACCGCTTTAACCTAACTCAAACGCCGGCTCGATCTCCAAGTAGTAGGTGTTCCTTGAATCGTCAACTTAAAAACCTTCGGCCACATCACCTCATGCCCTCACGTAGTACTGTCGTAACCATCGCATCCATCGCGCCGCATGCGTTTCTCTTGGCCACACTTTGGCTTCCTTCAACGCCCTAAATAACCTCTAAAAGCTTCTTGGCTAATGCATGGCACCACACCAATGCATTGTCTTACTTTGACTTGGCTTCTAATGCATAGTTCTTTTTTAGCATTATACTTAATCCAATTTTTACTAGTTAAGGCTTTTCCCAAAGCTACTAAGCAATCCATTTAAACACTTAGAAATTTCCTTTACTTCAACATAGAATTTAACTTTCACTTAGTTAATCCCTTTTATTTCCTGCTTAAGTAGAAAAATATCCGGGTTTCACAATAGAAATAAAGAAATCTTTCAAAAAAAGAAATAAAAAAGAACATGTCTTCTCTCTCTTTTTTCTTTCTTATGATAAAACATTTTACTCAAAACTAACAACTAACCTCAAATAAATTTCTTATAAAAGTTTCTCTCTCTATTAAACTACTAAACATAAAGTAGGCTCTGAATTTTGAACTGCAACATTTGAGAGATTTTCACAAAAAAAAAAAAAAAAAAAGGAAAAAAGAAAAAAGAAAAAATCATCTTCAACACAAACAAACCACAAAAGAGGTTTTTTTTTCAACACATATATCCAAACCTAATATAACAATCCAACTAAAAATTGGATATATTATGTGACCATAAAGTCCAGCAGTTTCAGCAACCTTCATACAAATTTTCATATACCCTTCTTCCCCCATAAGGGCTCTAATAAATTCTTCAAATTGAAGTAATCTTTAGTGTACCCTCCTACCAACATGCTATTGTCAATGTATGGTCCGGATTTCCTATTAAATTAAAATATTAATTATTTAAAACTAAATTAATGAAATTAAATATATTTATAAAATCTTACCATGCAGTAGTCATGAATGTGATCTTTGGCCACTATTCCCATGCAAACAGGCTGTTTGGGTAAAACATCAATAAGCCCCCATTCATCGTTTCCTAACGCAAATATATAATTGTCGATGTTGATCACCTAGATTATAATTATAGATTTGGTTAGTAATTTTTTTTTTTAAATGTAGGGAGTTAAATATTTTACCCACAATCTATCTTTTACAAATATCCCATGTTTATGGCATATCTAAAAACGACATCCAAAAGATCACCCTGTTGCCAAATCTATACGTTTCGCTTAATAACTTATGCTTTAGATAGAATGTGAAGTTCTTCGGTCTTTATTTTATGTAGTGCCTTTACAATACGCATAACCACATAGGCCCAACACATATCTTCCATATATATATATATATATATATATATATATATATATATATATATATATATAAAATATCTTTGTTAAATATAGAATTGTTTTAAGCATTAAAGAGAGCTAAAGAACATAATGGGTCTTTGACCCCTTAAAGGAGTCATAAGTCCTTTGTGCTATAGTCAATCTTTTTTGGTAAATGATCCTAAAAAATTATATAAAATTAAATCAGACATAATAATAACCCAAGATTATCTCTGTTTATGTATATACCTATTTATATATACATGTAAGTATATAATATATATACATACACGTACATATATTCGTAGTATATATCATGTATATATATATACATACATATATATGTGTGATTCAAAAAATATTTTTTTTATTTTATGTCTAATGCATCTTTGATCTATTCTCTTTTTTCTCTTTTAATTACTTTATTTTATAAACTCATTTTTAAAATCAAATGTTAGATTTAATCCATATGTAGAGTGGAGTCCACATTCTTTATTGTTACCTATTGGATTTGGTTTCTTTTGGGTCATGCATCAATAATGTTTATTTTATTTTACTTAAAATTTTTAAATATAAAGATTTAAATTTAAAATTTAAATTTTTTGAACATAATATCTATATATTATTTTAAATTGAAATATACATTTTCGATATATATCTTTATATACTATTTTTAAGTTTTATTTTTTTAATTTTAGTTTTATATATTTATATATTTTTAAACTTTTTGACTTTTAAAATTTTCATTATATATATTTATATATTATTTTAATTTTAAATTTTTAACTTTTCAATAGGAATATTTGTCTATTATTTTAAATTTAAAATGAAAATTTTAAGTATGCACATTTATATAATATTTTTAATTTAAAATTTTGATTTTATTGTATGTATTTTATAATTTAAACAAAAAATAACCCTATTTTTACAAATAACTTTCAATTCACCAAATAATTTAACAATAGAGATAACTTGAAATATTGAACATATTTCACAAAAATATCAAATAATTTGCTGACACTTTAACATAGGCTCTCGGATCAAACAATCTTTTGACACAAAAATATCAAAAATATCAAACAAGCCAAAATGAAAGCTAGGCACTCATATCAGCGTAAGGTCATAGAAAGAATATCTAAACTACGCAAGGATAAAAATCATTCGAAAACACCCCAATTGAAAAAAGTTTTTTTTGAAATAAATCATGCGATGCCTTGGAAACAAATAAAGTCCTTTTAAAGGTTAAACTTGCGGTCCCTAAATTTTAGAAATATTTTAAGAAAAGACCAGGATAGGAATTAAGGAGATTTTGGTTCATAAGATTTATATAAGGCACCTCGAGAAATCTAGGAAAGAAAAAGGCGACTGACTCTCTAGAGAAAATATTTAGTTTATGCTTGAGGACAAGCATTGTTTTAAATTTGGGGGTGTGATAACGGGCATAAATGCACGTTATTACAACACAAAGATATAATATAATGTAGGATTGCAATGGTAAAAATATATAAAATCGTGTCCAAAAGTATTAAGTTGAGAACATTGCGATTGCAAGCGGCCATCGCATTAAAGTAGCTAATTTACGTATTTTGTGTAGGAAAATGCATTGGCGAAAGACAAAAATGCGATCCAAGGAATTCAGCGTCCGAGCGCATTAGAAGATTGCGATCGAAAAGCTATGCGGTCGTATGCATTCGCGAAGATCTGCTCAAAGAGGTGGCCACATAAAGATGACGCATCAAGGTAAAAGTTTAATAAATCACGATGGGACAGAAAGCTGATGACGGTCAAATCCAAATTTAGTTGACAAGCCATTAACAACACACTGTAGCAAGTACACTCAACTTTTCGATGACAATTAATCAGCACATCAGACAGAGATTTAGTGACATCCCATCAGTGCAATCATTTGAGAGGAAAGCTCTTCATTCTGAAGCTCTATAAATACCACAGGCCACCTTCGTTAAAGAAGTTGAGCAGTTCAGAATTTTGGAGTTCCTTTTCGCCATATACATAGAGATAATAGATAGCCGTAGTTTATAATTTTTATACTTAGAAGGCGAAAGCGAGTGAAGATACAAATACTTGTGAAGGACTACCTCTTGAAGAACTCTTCAAGAGGTAGTCCTTCACGAGTGTTTAGTGGAGTGTGAGTCTTTAATGGAGTGTGAAGGAACTCTTATCAAAGAGTATCTATGAGCTGAAGCAAGATCGTTCCAAATTCATTGTGACAGAAATACCACATTCACAAACATACAACAAGTTATGCATCTACAAACAAATTAGGAATGCTTTTCAAATTTAAATACAAAGGAACGAGAGACATATCTCTTGAAGAACTCTTCTTCTCCTTATATCTTGCTCTCGTCAAGGAACAACAACTCTCATTGTTGCTGTGATCGGCAAGTCTATCGTCCACCAAATCTCGTTGTCGCTCACCACCGAATGGTCTTCTACACAAACAGGTAGCAAAGAGGACACCACCACTCAGTAACCTCGCTATTCTCGGAGTGAGAATTCACGAGGTGTGGGCACTATTGGATTAGTAGAGGGGGAAACTAAGATCATTTACAACGACCAAGCAAGTGAGAGAGATTTTGTTTCTATGGTATAGATAGGTACTTAATCGTTTAGCAAAGGGTGCACGACCGTTTAGCAAAACAGGGCTGATTGTTTAGACAACCGTTTAGGAAATCTCGCTCCCGCGTGCGATCGTTTAGAAAAAAAACTATATGATTGTTTAGGAAATCTGCGTGTGTACATGATCATTTAGGAAAGCTTGAGCTATCATGTATGCTCTCATTAGCTAGACGATGGGCAGTGTACTAATCATGAAGCAATTATCCGTTCTCTTTCAAAATGAAAAACTATTTTCATTTTATCATTCAGTTACAAAAACTGAATGCAACCTCCCACTATCACGTATGGTTATGGAGAAAAACCACCAACAACTATCTCATAACTGTTTAATTAAAAATAAATATAATTGCATTATATTTATAACCTATAGTTTTAATATCACATCATATGCAACATATCAACTGTAGTCCTTTTCTCCTCCACTATATATAAATCATATTTATATCTTTTTCCTCCAATTAATGTACCTCATACATCATGTCAACTATATCATATATAATCGACCAGTTTAATCATATCGTATATAATTAAACTCCCTCTTATCAATTTGAACGCTTCAAACTGACCCAAAAACTGATTCTTAATTTGAATCCATTGAGCTACCAAGGGGACCTGTGGCTTGAAGCTCCAACGTTATGTGAATAATTGACTAAAGTTTTTAGCCACGAGATCCACCATCCATTAACTGCCAGACATTCCACTAAAGACCGACAGCTACACTCTTCTCACAACAGATATATTTATGTGTCCATCGGATATAACCAATTAATAGTACAATAACCCTTCACAGATGCTCGTAAGTACAGTTGGGCCAGTTTACCATTTTGCCCCTATAGTTACATCTAACTCCTTAAGTACCACTGATCCCTTTAATGAACAATACAACATAGTCCTACTATGTGTAGACACCTCTCGGGCCATGAGAAGGTATGTGGCGTCACATCGTTCAAGCCCCAGAATCAGCCCTTAAGGGAGCAATCTATCTACTTACCCTATTTTGGGGAAGGAGTGAATTCCATCTTGTAACTGAGTTCCCAGCTCCTTAATCAGACGAGTTCCCAAAGTGGTAGGTTTGAGTCGACAATCTGGCCACTTGCACCCATGAAAATCAAAGGATTGCCCTCAAAGGCAGAGTTCCCAACTCACTCAGGATTGAGGTCATGTTACATATGGTCATCATTTTGCCCCTGTAGTTTGTTTTTGTTTAAATTTTATCTATTTGATGTGACTTACTCCACTCAACACAATTTGTCAACATTAATCTTAAATTTTAGAGTTAAATAACCCTCATAAACGACAACTATTACATTAAGACTTTAGTTTTTAGTTCCTGGTTTAAGAAAATTAAGTTTATAAACACACTTTCCAACTCTAAATTTCTTGTTTAACTATATACTTTCTATCACTATTCTAAAAAAATCTAGCAATGTTTTAAAAATCACTCCAAAACATATCCTACCAAAAGTCCGACACGGTCAACAATCATATTACAGTGAGTTAATTCATAGTGTACATATGTCACACAATAGGAGTTGTTATTATTGGCATCAAAGTGGGGCTCTTGAAAGCTAATTGATTGAAGCAAAAGTCATAGTGATGAAGCCATGTGTTGAAAGGTGTGTGATGACTATGTCTCAAGTTCCATACTTTCTAGGAAGAACAAAACACCCACAAAAGAAACAAAGCAACCTTCTAAGTTCAACATGAAGATATATAGGATTTCATTCGTTAGGTTGAAATAAAGGTTCGGTTCATATATATGTATATATATAGTTGATTCAAATATCTAGTTTTGTTATTGAAAAATATGATGCTTTAACTAATTGTACTATGTTGGAGTTGCGCTTACTTTCATTTTTATTAATCTACTTAATTTCATTTTTTAAAGTAAGAAAAATATCATTGAACCAACGAAATAGATATATCTACAAAATAAAAAATAAATAAAGATTCTTCTATCCATGTTAAAAGATGAATAATTCAACAAAATTTATCGAAAGAAAAGAAAATTGTTACAATATAGAATATAATATAATATATTATAGTCTACAAAATTATATTCATCTCCTCACATGATTGCATTTAAAACTAGTAAAGCGATTTAAAATATATATATAGATTGAAAAAATAAACCTAATATTATATTACTCTTAAGTTCTTAATAGATATATCTTAAAGTTCCATAATATAACAAAGATGACGTTTCCAATAGTACATACATGATATTTGATATTAAAAAGGAAAAAAAAACTTGGAGAATTCTTATTGTTTCTTGAGAGTAAAGTAAGATTAATATCTTGAATTTATTATCTAGTCCAACTACATATCCTATGTCAAAAATAAGATATAAAAAAATAAAAAAAATACAAAATCACAAGGTTAACAAATTTTTAATTAAGAGACAAACAAGCTCGAAATAAAAATAACAATGACATTTAGTAGAACTAAAAAAATATATAAATGAAATAATTTTTTAGATAATTCTTAGTTTTGATTAAAGAAATAAATAGAAGTATTAAACATTTCAAAATTTCAATGATATCTAGTTTAGATCTATAGAGACAATTTATATTTGGACATGGTAATGATGCAATAACTAATATTTCGAAGTTCATTGAACCAAATAATATTTTATTTTTTAAAAAAATTATTCATTAATTTGAAAATATTTATAGAACACATTATATCAAAATCAAAACATTATCAAAATAAAAATATGAACAATGATATTGGTTTTGCGATATCATTAATTATCACGATGTAGTTGCTTAAAAAACTTTAGTGAGCCATATCACATGTCAATGATTTGATAGCTTATTGAAGGACTATCACATGATAAGTGGAAGCTTATTGATCTTATAATTTATTATATAATTAATTAATTAATCAAATATTTTCAAAATTTTTCCTTAATCTTCAAGACTAGGCTATATTAAATTAATGGTCCTATTTAATAAATGATCTACACATGGGTGTCCCACATATTAACCATACTTTTCCTTTTATTTATTCCCTTCTAATTTAATTTACTTCCACAAAACTTAGAGATCCAATCTACTAGAGTACAAAAAAAATATTATATGTATTTTGACCTACGAGAATCTATTTTCTTTGTCTGGTTATATTGACTTTACAATCTTTTATAAGATGGATTAATCCTTCCATTATTACTTATTGGTTTTAAGATGGATTTTATGATATCTAATATGACATCAAAACCCATAAAAGCTCACATAAATAATTGGTCCAATAAATATATTCAAATCCAACCTAAGAATGGTGAATCCTGAAGAGACACTAAATTGATATGTTGAGAATCCCATATTTTTTTTAAAAAAAATTATGGGATCTCACAATTTTTATAACATAGATGAGGTTTCTCCCATTGCCAACTAGTTTTAGGATAGAACCTTATGACATCTAATTATCTAATATGGTGAACCTAAAGAATCATTCTAATATAGATAATAATAAATAGAGGCTCACTCTTAATCCATATTATCCTCCATTGGGGGCGAAGAATATGTGGAGAGTTTATTAAAAATACGTTCGGGTTGTTTTAACCCTACAACCCTCCGCGTTCGTTATCCTTACTATTCTCTCTGTTGGGCCAACGGTAAATCCTGGGAGCCAAATCCCGCTGGAAAAGGTGGTTCGAAAACTCTCTCTTTATTAATAGCATAAACCCATGGATTTTTAAAACACTCTATCAGCTGATAAGTCATCGAAGGGTTAGTGTATTTGTATTTAATTTGGATAGATTTGTTTAGGGAAATTACAAAAACTACCCATGAAGTGTGGTTGTAGTTGCAATTACATCCTCAAACTTTTAATTTTAAAAATTGGGCGCCTAAACTTCTGTAAGTATTAAAATTAAACCCTCAAGCTTACAATAATTATAGAAATGGAACCTACAAATGATAAAATTCAAACCCTTAAACTTATACAGATGTTATAATTTATTCAATTATGTAAATTTGAAGATCTAATTTGTCCCGATTTTAACATTTATATAAATTTGAAGGCTTAATTTTTAAACTTGAAAATTAAAAGGGTGTAATTGCAACTACCACTATATTTGAAAGATGGTTCTTACATTTTATTTAAATTAAGTGTGTCTTGTTAGATAACATGGTCTGTTTATCTTAAATACTACGAAAACTAAATGATATATGAACTTGACTTAACATTCATCATTTGCAAATTATTAAATCCATAAATCAAAGCTTAAGTTTATATTTCTTATGTTTGTTTATACAATCTAAACACATATTAGACAGCTCTTATCCCGATCCTTAGCTTGATCAAAACTATGGGCCTGACGGCTCTTTAATAATTTAAATTTGAATAAAAGGTAAAATAAGTTTTATCTTGCGAAGAAAGTCTAAGTTTTCTGTATTTTGTAATGATTAATCTATGAATTGTAAGAAAGGGTACTTCGAAAGTGCGATTATGGAAGTCTTCAAAAGTTTTAGTAATTATATATATATATGTGAAGAATTTCAAAAGTAATCTTTTCTTTAAAGTTTTCTTTTCTCTTTTTAGCTAAATTACCAATCTATTTATTTTATATATTTAATTTAACAAATATGTGAACCATATAAATATTACTAATCTAAGAAAAAAGACCGATAGAAAAGTAAGAAAAATATAATTCTACTATTTACTAGTAATAACAAACAAAAAGAAAAACAATTAAAAGGAAAAGAAAACAAACAGATGAAGGTCACACCACGACCAAGAAAAATTCAAAATTAACTAAAAAACAAATATTGGTATTATTAAATTAATAAGAAAGTATGTGACACCATAGGCCATGGGTGATTAAGCGTGTGCTCTACTCCAAAATGTTTCAATCTCTAATACCTTTTCAAATATTTTGTTTGATCCTCATTAATTACTCATTTTGAAACTTTAAATAATCTATTACAAATAGCTTCAAAGTCCTAATTTTTATATTGGGTATCTACTCATCATAACGAGTTTCAATACTTTTCAAATTTTTAAAAAATGAGATTATTTAGACACAACTTAATTATCATTTAGGTTCTTTTTGATAACCATTTAGTAAGATTTTTAGTCTTTTTAAAATTAAGCTGATAAATATTACTTTTATCCATAAATTTCTATATTTTATTATTATCCATTTTCTACTCAAACTTTAAAAAACCAAGCCTTCAAAATTAAAAGAAAAAAGTCTTAAAAAACAAACATAATTTTCCTAAAGAAAAAGCAAAAACAAAATAATTATCAGAAGAAATCTTATTTATTTCATTTTAAACCGTTGGAGTGATTTGAATCTATTATTTGGTACTTTAAATAACCAAACATGAGGGACATGCTCGAGTGAGAGTATGAGGACACTACCCCTAAAATTTAAGTTACATTCGTATTTATATTATTTACGTTATTTATGATTTTGGCTCTAGAATTTAAAGAAGAGTGATATATAAACTCTCACTCTAATGACATCTCTGAATCTATAATCTGTCAATGAACCATATAAATCTCAGTATCAATTTTGTATTGTTTACGATTTGTGTTTCTCTTTATTTGTGGATTTTATAACACAATGATGAAGAAACAACGGAACAAATAGAGTAAATTGGAAGCTATAACACTTAAAAAAGAAAGAAAAAAAGAGCATTAATGAACCAAAGATGTGTTTGGTGTTATTTTTATTATTCATATCATAATGATAAATCATATCAAAAGTAAACCAAGAGTTTATGAATATAATTTTAGATGATACACAAATCAAACCACACATCTTTGATGAAGAAAAGGAAAAAGGCAAAAAGAACAAAAGCAACAATCTTTCCTTGTTTCTCAAACCTGCTACCATCCCATTCACTTTCTGACACATATTTGGTCAGTACAAAACCTACGCAAAAATAATTAATTCTTTTTCCTCTTAAATAAATAATTCAAACAAACAATAATAAGAACAAATCCCATCTTCTGTTTTCTGTCATTATCATTCCATATTTCCACTCTGTCTTCATCCTTCAAATCCAAAATCCACCATTTTCTTCATGGCTTCACATAACAAAATCTTATTCTTTTCCATAACCCTTTTCTCAATTCTTTCAAATGTCTCTAGTAATTCCATTAACAAATGGTGCAAAACCACGCCGCATCCCAAAATTTGCATTTACTTCATGTCCCCAATCAAACCACCACCCCAAAACCGACCGGAGTTTCGAAAAATGGCTATTCGAACCGCTTTGCAAAAGGCCACCGAGGCTCAAACTTACGCAACGCGGTTCGGTCCGAGCTGTAAAACCACACGCCAGAGAGCCGCGTGGACTGACTGTTTGAAGCTCTACAACGACGTTGTTTTTCAATTAAACCGCACCCTCCAATGCGTCATTAGCGACGGAACGATCCGCCATCGCCGTTGTACGGATTTCGATGCGCAAACGTGGCTGAGCTCTGCTCTTACTGACATCGATTTATGCGTCTCTGGTGCGGCGGATCTCAATGTGACGGATTTTATAGCTCCAATCAAATGCCAGAATGTTTCGAAGATGATTAGTAATTGTTTGGCTGTTAATGGGAGGTTTTTGGAGGAAGAGGCTAAAAAGAGTGAAACTAAAATCGGTGTTGAAGATGATCGAGATGGGCCGTTTCCGATGTGGGTTTCGGATGGTGATCGGAAATTGTTGCAGTCGTCGGCGAGGGTGAGGGCTAACTTGGTGGTGGCGAAAGATGGGAGTGGGAAATTTCGGACGGTTCAGGCGGCGATCGATGCGGCGGCGAGGAGGCGTGGGAGGGGGCGATTTGTAATTTATGTAAAACGAGGGGTTTATAGAGAAAATATTGAAGTTGGGAATGATAATGGAAATTTAATGTTGGTGGGAGATGGGATGAGATTTACTGTGATTACAAGTGGAAGAAGTGTCGCCGCCGGCTTTACCACCTTCAGTTCTGCAACCGCTGGTGAGTGGTGGCTTTCTCTCTCAACACTACGTATTCTTGCCTTTATTTTACCGTTGGATGCAGGTCATACAGTTTAAAAATGGTTATTATTATTATTATTATTATTCGTTAAATTACAATCTGCATGATTTTATGGTTCCTATTTGAAATATAAGTATTTAATTCAAAAAATAAGTCGTTCTAAAATAAATTTGGGTGTTTGACAATAATTTAAAATAATTTTTCAAATATATTTAAACTTTTTTTATCAAAAGAATTTAAATAATAATGAGATTTTGAAAACCATTTTTTTTTAGTGAATCAAAATCGACTCTTAGTTTATAGGTAACCATTTTGTTTTTTTCTATTTTATATTTTTTAAAATTAAGTTTATAGACATATTTGTACCTTCTAAAAATGATTATTTATTTATTTTGTTACATGAAATTTTAAGATTCTAGCCTATTTAGTTCTAAACTCACTTGGTAATTATTTGATTTTTGAAAATTAAGTCTATAAACACTAATTTCACCTCTAAATTTCTTTGTTTATTATCTATTTTCTACTAATATTTTTAAAAACCAAATCAAGTTTTTGTAGCTAAAAAGAAATAGCATTTAAAAATTTGTTTATGCATTTAGAATTTGATTAAAAATTCAATTCTATTACTTAAGAAAGATAAATACTATAGTAAGAAATTAAAAGAAATTAGACTTTCAATTTTCAAAAATAAAAAACCAAATAGTTACTAGGATTCTTAAGCTTTTACAAGTGTCTAATAATCTTTAAATTTATAATTTTATAGGTAATAAGTACTTAACATTATATTTTGTATCTAACAAACTTAAACATATTCAATTTTTATTTAAGAAATTTAATTGATAATTGATTTGTTAGATATAAAATTATTTTAATTTTATGTTTATTAAATGTATATGAATATTTTTTTAAAAAAAATGTAGAGTAAGTCAAGGATTTATAAAATACGAAGTTGACAATTTTTGAGATCTAATCAACAAAAATTGAAGTTTAAAGACTTATTAAACACATTTCATATTTAAAAGAAAATGAATAAACAAAAAATTGAAGTCTCTTAGGTATTTTTTTGAAGTCTATTCAATATACAGTATTTTAAACTAGATACCTACTAAATTTGAAAGTTCAGAAACTAGATGAATAATTTAGCCTCTCTTCTTCTTCTTCTTCTTCTTTTTTTCCTTCATCTCATGTGTTTCTCTCATAGCCAGCTTGTTGAAACTGAAGGTGTGGAATAGTATGACTAGATGACATAATACTTAGGACAGGGTTTTTTTTTTTTTTTTCGTTTTAACTTGAATCATTTTCTAAACTTAGAAAGTGAATTAAAAAATGTTCCGTAAAAAAATCCAGATGGAGAATCCATGTTTGAAGAGGAAAAAAACATCCATGATACCATAGAAATATTAAAGTTTATCAGAGAATTGATCACAAATGATTGAGATTCTATTGATTTCTAAGTATCAAGCAGAATGACCTTTTATAGAAGGATCATTTGTGTGAAAACAAATAAACAGAAAGTTCAACGGATTTACATAAAATTTAACGAAAAAGTAATCCGTTGATAACCAATTTTAAATACAACTAACCAGCTCAATAAGCTCTCTTAATATTCTCAAAGCTTACGTCGGAAAAAAATGATGAATTCTCCTTCTAAATATGACTGAACTAATTTTGAACTTTCAGGCATCCAAGGTCCAGGTTTCATGGCTCGAGGCATAAGGTTCGTGAACACAGCCGGTCCACGAATGGGCCAAGCTGTAGCACTACGATCGTCATCGGACCTGTCCGTGTTCCATCGATGCAGCTTCGAGGGCTACCAAGACACACTAATGGTGCTTTCACAAAGACAATTCTACAAGCAATGTTATGTTTACGGTACAATCGACTTCATTTTTGGGAACGCCGCAGTTGTTTTACAAAATTGCTTGATTTACGTAAGAAGACCCTTAAAAGGCCAAGTAAATGTCATAACTGCCCAAGGCCGTGAGGACCCATTTCAGAACAGCGGAATCTCAATCCACAACTCTCAAATACGAGCCGCCGCTGATTTGCGGCCCATGGTTGGCTCAGTCAAGACGTACTTGGGCCGGCCTTGGAAGAAGTATTCGCGGACCGTGATCATGAGAAGTTACATTGATAGCTTGGTTAGCCCTGCGGGGTGGTTGGCGTGGCAAAGTAGTAAATTTGCTCAAGCTACGTTGTATTATGGGGAGTATCGTAATATTGGGCCTAGGGCTTTCACACGGTATAGAGTTAGATGGCCTGGTTTTCATGTCATTAAAAGCCCAAATGTGGCCTCTAAGTTTACTGTTCAGAGACTTATTGCTGGCCAGACTTGGCTTCCGGCAACCGGAGTTCCCTTCAAGCTTGGCGTCTGATTTCCATTTCTTACATTTTTATGATGACCACTCTCCACGGCAGAATTTTCTATCACCATCTCATTATTATTTATTTAATAAAATATTTGGTTGTATTGGGAAGTGAATTGAAAAATGGAACCTACCATGCAAAAATTTTTATTTGTTCATTATGATTAGATGCTTACGTGCTTTCCCATTTTTTCTTTTGAAGCTAGATCACAATTTTGATGCATACAATTCGATAGCTACGTGTGTTTTGTGTATCATAGGTGATTTTCGATCTAGGGATATAATCAAGTGTTAAACTAATAAAACCAAGATAATGACAAAAATTGGGTAAAAAGTGACGTATGAAGACCAAAATGAGTTTGCAAAAGTGGACTACTTTGGAACTTGGCTTAAGCTAGTTTGCTTGGCCTCGGACTTCGCCTAAGCTAAGCCTAGCCAAATGCACAATGTGACAAGCTAGCCATATGGTGTCGACGATTTTGTCTATTTATTCATTTTCTAGTTTTTAAAAAGTCTCTCTCTTTATTTTTTTGTCCTTTGAAAGTCAATGGGGACATCGACACATTTGATGTTTTGGGGGAGGTCAAAACTTCAAACATTTGCTCTATGTATTCCATTGTGTATCATATTTTGTAATGTGGTGTTGTGATTATTTGATAAAAAAAAAAAAAAAAAAAGAGAGAGAAAAAGGATAGTATTCATCTTTAAAATGAACCTTGAAGTGAGTATACACTCACTCTTGAAAGTGACTTATATGCCCGTAATTAGATATATTTCACCAAAAGAAAAATAAAAGCCCAATATAAGTTTTGAATAATTTTGGGGGTGCTCAAAAGCTTGTTAAGTAAGTAAATGTTGTAGTTGTAGTCAAAGGATTTAGGTAAAAGGTGTTTGTTCTATTTTCAATTCTTGAAGTGCATGCTTGTGAGAAATAACAAATTTTGTTAAGGTGTTATGAGAAGGACTCCTTGAGAAGTGTCCAAATTTTCTCTCTTTTCTAAAAGTGCAAATTAAAGTTGTATTTCTGTTAATTATTTGAAGTTTTCTTAGTTGTGAGTTGCTCAAGAACAAGCAATGGCTTAAGTTTGGAGATGCGACAAGCCTCATTTATGGGATTTATTTAGCTCTAAAATCTTAGTTATTGGACTATTTTAATATATGTTTTACTTAATTTAGGAATGAACTAATAGATTTGGAAATAATTTTGATTTTTGGTGATTTTCCTTATATTTTTCGTGTTTTTATGAAAGATGAAAGGAAGAAGTTATAGAATTGTGATACTGATGCAATTGCAATCTAAGATAGTTGTGGTATTTTTTATTTTTTTTTTAAAAAAAGGAAAAAAATACCAGATTTCAGCAGTTTTAGAAAGAATTTAAGTCCCAAAAAGATCATAAAGGAACCCTAGCTTTGAAGCTATAAATAGGACATGAAATCAAGGATTCAAGACATCAATTCCTACACTTTTTCGAGCACACCTCACGCAGTTTTGTTCTTTTGCTTAGTTTTTGTAATACTCTTGAGCTCTTGCTACTTCTTTATCCGATCCATCTTTATCAAAAGATTTAGGGTTAGGACCCAAATATCCTTAATAAAGAAAGTTGGTCTATGGTGTACTAGCAAGGGGACCTTATGAACCTATAGTTTTTATAAGCTTCAATGATCGAAGATTAATTAATTAAACTCTTTAATTCAATTAAGTTTCATTCATTAACTACATGACAAACCATTATAGACCCATGGTCGAATTCTTATGCATTGTAGGATAAGTTATATCTACGAATATAATCAGTATAAGCAAGTCGATTCTTCAGAAGTTATTCATAATAAAAGTTGGGTTAAAACGTCTATTTTACCACTGTAATTATATCTTTTTCTTAAGTCCCACTGATTCCTCTAATGAACAATTTGTTTATGATCTATCCATAAACTAAGTCTTTCTCGGGCCAGTGAGAGGGTGGGATCCTTTTGTTCAAGCTCCAAAATCAATACTTAAGGGAACTACTCATTTACTTACCCTTATAGGGAAGGAGTGAATTTCATCTTGTGAATTTATTTTTCAAGATTTCTATTTAATCAAAATGGTAGGCTTGTTGAGTTGGAAACTCATGTCACTCTCACCCATGCAAATAAAAGGTCTGACCTTATAGACAGGCGTTCATAAATAACTCAGGATTAAGATCGAGTTGCACATGATCATCCTATGAAATATTAATCTTATAATCAACGGATTGTTGAGTCAAAAACTCGTGTCACTCTCACTCATGCAAATCAAAGGACTGACCTCATAGACAGGAGTTCATAAATCACCCAAGATTAAGACCGAGCTGCATATGATCATCTTAGGAAATATTAATATCAACAATTAATGAATTTACAATGATGGATTGATATTTCGTGGTTTGGTCTTTATACAGACTCTTTGTATAGGATACCCCCACTCACATGTCTCCACATGAACGGTTTGAATCAAACCATTTGTATCTATACAAAGTGGGTCATATCCACAGTGTCACCAAAATAAGACACCTAACTTTATCCATATACTATAGATCTTTAGGTTATCTCTTGAACATGATCCACATTGTATGTCAACTACATACTGTTTGAGACTACATATGATAACCTTGGATGTTTTCGATCAATGGATAAATTAATATTGCATAATTAATAATTAAATTAATCAACTAATAAATTACGAGGCTTTAGAGCA
Organism: Benincasa hispida; assembly: GCF_027475165.1. Lineage (NCBI taxonomy): Eukaryota > Viridiplantae > Streptophyta > Magnoliopsida > Cucurbitales > Cucurbitaceae > Benincasa > Benincasa hispida. Next base: position 21,184,559 of record NC_143488.1, read on the forward strand.
CAAATACCAACAATCTCCCACTTGCACTATAGCTGGTGAGACACAACAAGTGAGACATGTATTCTAGGGCATATTTTATACCCAATATGTTCTCCTACATGCCCTAGCGAAGAAGAGACATTTCTCATAATCCTAGACATTCTAGGTTACTCTCAAACACCTTAACCTAGAAGGTACTTTTATATAAATCAAACCATATGTCATTTAAAGTTATATTGGTCACTACCATGATGCTTTCTCTCAATATGACTTACCCTAGACAATGGTTTTTACTAATATCCTTAGTCTTAGTTTTTGCACCACTATTATCTCATAAATTGTGATAAAATAACTCAGAACCGAAATATTTTCAAATCTTTAAGAATATGTTATGGCTACTCAAAGTTTTGCTTCACAAGAAAAACGAAAATCTTGTGTACCAATTGCACCACTATTACCTCATAAAGTGTGATAAACTAACTCAAAACTGAAACATTTTCATATCTTTAAGAATATGTTATGGCTACACAAATTTTTGCTTCACAAGAAAAACGAAAATCATATGTACCCAATCTCTATCACATAGGATAAAATTATTCTTATCATAGATTTCTCTAAATCTTTATAAGACCTAACGTATCTTGTGAAAGATCATATATTTAACATCACACACACAATTTCTCATTGTCCATAGATACTTTGAGAAATTTTTAATTTTGTACTCAATGGTAACACCATTGATATAACTGATATAACTAGCCATTATATGTTAGGCCTTATTTATGCATTGTCTCCTACTAAGAGAAGATAATTAATCCTTTGTTCTCAACACTTGAGGTATCTTAAGATACTCTTCCTTAGACTTAACTTCACATTAAAAGGATATATTATCATTATTTTTAAAGTTTTGCATCTAATATTTGACAAACACTTTGTAAATAAAATGATAGAGAAAAACTTAACATTATATCCCTAATTGGTTAGTAATGGATTTAGTGTCTTAAATCTCGTATATCTTGTAGTTTGTATTTTGAAAGAACAAATTATTTATTTAATAAAATAAGAGGCATTTTATTTTACATTTAAAATACATTAATTCAATCAAATAAACTAAGATCCAAGGTTATGTGATGTCACTTGAACAGTTTGAGGTAGACATATAAGTGGTTCATGTTCAAGTCATAACATAAGAGGTCTACAGTATATGGATAAAGGTGGGTGCCTTATCTTGGTAACATTGCGGATACGTCCCACTTTGTAATTGTTACATGAGTTTAAAATATTACAGACAATATGAGCCATATTGTTCATGTGGAGACATGTGAGTAGGGGTATCCTGAATAAAGAGTTTATATAAGACCGAACCACGAAATGATTGGTTTCTCTTTATAACATTGTTACTTAAATAAATCAATATTTCACTAGAATGATCATAGGTGACTTGACCTTAATCTTGAGTGAGTTGTGAACTCTTGTTTATGAGGACAATGCTTTGATCTGTATGGGTGAGAGTGGTTATGTTAACCGACTCAACAAGCCTACCATTTTAGGGATTTTTCTGAGTAACAGGAGGGAATTTACTCCTTCCCAATCATAGGAAAAGTGATAAATTGCTCCCTTAACAGTTGATTCTAGGTTTTAACCAATGAGACCTCAACCTCTCACTGGATAGATTGTGAACTGTTTGTTTATTAGAGGAATCAGTGGTACTTAAGAAGTTAGATGTAACTATAGGGATCATATTTTGACCCAGCTGTAGTTATGAGTAATTTGTGAAGAGTCGACTCACTATTGATTAGTTATATCCATGGACAAAGAAGATGCAACTATCGATTTTTAATGGAGTGACCGGTAGTTAATGAATATTGATTGATTTAATTAAAAAAGTTTAATTAAATTAATCTCATATCATTGGAGCTTTGAATCTATAGGTCCCTAAGGTCCCCTTGTTAGCTCGCTAAGGATAGTAAAAAGGAATGATTTTAATTGTTCCAACTAATTAAAGGAATTTTTATTAATATGATTAATATAAAGTATAGTGAATTCTGATAGATATGATCTATAATCCAATATATATTATAAGAGAGATGTTTTTTTTAATGAGATTCAAATATTAGATTTATATGAATTGGATTTATAAAGAGATATATGCATATAACTATGTGATATTTGTATGTTAATGAATTAATTAACTTTATATTAAATTTGATTTAGTACATAGTTTTTTTTATTTGTATGCTAATTAATTAAATAATAGTTAATTAATTAATTAGCTAAAAAGAGGAAAGTGGAAAAGCTTAGAGAAGGGGCTACCCTCTCTCTCTATAAATATACTATTATAACCCTTTTCAGGTTAGGGTTTCTTTTTGTGAACAATGGCCTAGCCTCCACCCTTCCTCTCTAATCTCTTTTTTCAAAAATAATTTCTCTCTAAAAATTCCTCCATCAAAAGGTCTTGAAGACCATACTTCCAATCCTTTTTTTATTCCAAGAGAATAACAAGGTAGCTTTAGAGGTGGTATTCTTGTTCGTTGAGAAGCTTAAGATTGTTCGTAACCTTTGGAGGGAAAATGTGAAAAAAGAATCCACAAGGAGGAGTTCATTTCTTTCGTTCTTCTTCATTAGAAGCATGCTCAGGTCCTTTTATATGTTTATCCTTTGAAAATTTCTAGGAGTTTACTGAATTTAGTAGCTCACAAAATAATTTTTTAAAATTGTAAGGTGATCACACACTTCTGTGGAAATTGGATTCCCTTCAGTTAGGTAGACAATATTTTTATGTTATATTACATCATTCATAATGAGTAATATGTCATTAACATAGAGAAATGTCCACTTGAGAATTAATGACTCTCTTTTCTTGACTCTCTTGTCTATGCTAGATCATTAATCTTTTGTTCAAAGTCACAAGTTATGATAACTCTTATCAAACCATATATTCAAAGATCCAATTGTCTATTCATTTTTCAAAGGAATATATACAATTTTTCAAACTTTTTGCATTTGATCTTTGAAAGTTGAACTCCTCTGTTTGTGTAAATGCATACTTTAAATTCTTTTCATAAAAGAATCTAAAACATTTATTTTATATAGCTTATATGCAACAATGAATGAAGTAATGCTCAAAGACTCTATAATGACAACGAGTGAGAAAATTAACCCACAGTTTAATTTCTCTCTGTTGGGTTTTATGTCCTAAAACTCGCAGTTTGTAAAATGATAAACATTTTCTATTATCAATATACTTGTTATTGTTCTTATAAATTGTATGAAAGTCTAAATCCAATAAACTAAGACCCATGATTATTGTATGAGTACTTGAACTTTATGTGGAGACATAAGAGTAGATCGAGCTCGAGTAAATAGTCAAGATGATCTATAGTACATGAATGAGGTTAGGTACCTTATTCTGGTAACACCATAGGATGCGACCTACTCTGTAGTTGTTACAAAGAGTTGTAAAGTGCTACATATGATGTGATCCTATTTCGTACATGTTATGACATGAGGAGTGAGGGCATCCTATGCAATGAGTTTGCATAAGATCAGGACCAAGAAATAAGTCACTCTTACTTTATAACGTTGTTTACTGTTTAAGACTGACTATTTCATCTAGATGACCTAGGTAACTCGATCTTAATCCTGAGCTAACTATGAACTCCTGTTTATTCAGGATCACCCTTAGATTTGCATAGTTGAGGATTGACTCAACAACGTCGGCTCAATAAGACTCCCATTTCAAGGACATAGGGTGCAAGACGGAGTTCACACCTACCCGATTTAGAGATAGGAGAAAGGTTGTTCTCTCAAGTATTGAATCCAGGTCTTGAACAAGGGGCCCCACCCTCTCACTGGGCTGAGAGAGTTTGGTTTGGTGATTCGATTACAAACCAGTTGTTTATTAGAGAATCAGTAGAGACTTGAGGAATAAGACATAATCTCGGGGGTAAAATAGATATTTGACTCAGTCGTTATTATGAACAACCTGGAAAGGTCAACTTGCTGATTATGGTTAAATCATGTGGATATAATGAGTTTAGCCAATTAATCTCGGATCGTTGGAGCCCATGATTTGTAGGTCCGCGAGGTCCCCCTACTAGCTCGTAACGGACTAGCTTTAGAATAACGTGATAAATTAATATAACACTGTTTATGACAGAGACTTCACTTCATTAGGATGACCATAGGTAACATGACCTCAATCTTGAGTGAGTTGGGAACTCCTGCCATTGAGGGCGATCCTTTGATTTGTATGGGTGCGAGTGGCCAGGTTGCTGACTCAAACCTACCATTTTGGGGATTCGTCTGATTTGGGAGTTGGGAACTCAGCTACACAAGATGGAATTCACTCCTTCCCCGGCGTAGGGGTAAGTAGATAGATAGCTCCCTTAAGGGCTGATTCCAGGGCTTGAGCGTATAGGGTTTAATACTTCGTGGTCAAGTCTTATACAAACTCTTTGTATAGGACACCCCCGTTCGCATGTCCCCTACACGAATGATTAGGATCATACCATCTTTGACAAGTCTCAACACTTGTGACCATTCAACAAAGCGGGTCGCATCCATAGCTTTACCAGGATAAGGTTTCCCTCCTATATCCATATAGTACAGACCATTTTGGTTATCACTTAAAACATGATCCACTTGTATGTCACCACATACATGCTTAAGTTACATACTGATAACCAGGGATTTTAGGTTTATTGGTTTGTGGTAAAGCAAATAAAGCAAACAACTGGGAAAAAAAATAAGAAGTGAAGTAAAATATCATATATTATACATCACAAGCGTTCGTACAAACTGTTTACAAACTACAAGACATGAGACTTTAGGGCATCAACCCCAACAGTTTACTAGGTTGTTTAGGTATTTGTAATGTGATTGTTTAGTTGTTTGTTACACGATCGCTTATATATTTGTAATGCGATCATTTAGTTGTTTGCTACGCGGTCATTTAGGTATTTGTAATGCAATCGTTTAGTTGTTTATTACACGATCATTTAGTTGTTTGTTATCTGATTGTTTTGCTTTATATTACGCGATCATTTAGTTATTTGTTATGCAATCGTTTAGTTTTTATTATGTAATCCTTTACTTATTGTGGTAATGTATGCGTTTGTTACAGGTTGCTAAGATGGTCATCCCTGATGAGAAACATTTTCTTGCTACAGTTTCTTGCCAAGTCCACAAAACTGCGTCCATTATTAAGAATAACTTGATAGAAAAGCAGATGAGAATGTTTAGGACAACTTTTGGTCCACTGTTGGACATAAATCTCGTATTTAATGGGAAAAATTTTCATCATTTTCTGTTGTGGAAGGTGACAGATGCAAATCCAAACGATGTATCATTGAAAATACTGAGGAAGAAGGTAACATTCTCCCCAAGATGATTTTAATCTGATAACCTAGTTGTGATCAGCCAAGGAAATTGTAGAAAGAGAAACAAGTAGTGAGTGACTGCAACAACTCATTCTTCGACCAAAGGACCCAAATGATAAGGATTTTTCTTGCAAGGATGTGGAGAATGCATTTGAGAAGTTCAATTTTACAAATGATGAAGATGTCGTCAAGGTTGCATTGCCATTATTCATTGAAACCGTGATTATTAGAAAAGATAAGAAAACCTAATTTGATGTGAAGACATTCGGGATTGTTGATGACCCTTAAGTCTTTAGACATTATGACTGGTTGTTTGTCTTTTTCAAAGGTATCTTGAATAACATGAAGACTATCATGTGTGGGAAAAAGGAGGCACACGAGACAAAGAAAACAGAAAATGCTCATCATGCCTCATATTATTGTATAAAGGGATTTGCACTTGCATTCCAGGTATGTATGATAGCACAAAAAATGTGTTATTTTCCTCTTCTTAATTCTAGGTCGTTACTATGTTTAATGTGTTTATTTAGTGATTTTACATGTATTGAGCATCTTGGAGGTATAATCAATCATTATGAGCTGTTTGGGGTTAATTTAGAGCAATTAGAAGCTAATTTGAACAATCGGGCTTCAAAAGGATGTGAAAGGACAAAAATGCCCTTTGACGGAGCGTTGCAATGCTCAAACGAGTGTTGCACAACGCTACAACGTAGTAGCTGATCAATGTTGAAGAAACAGAGCAGTGTCGCGATGCTACATGTAGCGTTGTGATGCTCCAGATTAGTGATGGACACGAGCGCGCGAGGCAGGGTAACATTGTGACGTTGCGTAGCAGTGTTGTGACAATGCAGTATAAATATTTGTCTTCGATTTAGGGTAGAATACATCACCCACTTTTGGCCTCCAGCCAATTTTTTCCCTCTCTCCTCTCTTCTACTTTGTTCTTTGGGTGTTTCTTTAGTAGTAAATCGAGTAGATGCCAGATTGTAGCTTCTCATCCTCCATGGGAAGGTAAGATTTTTGTTTCTTAGCATAGGAATTTGGAGGAATTCAATGTTATTTTGGGAGATTCCGATTTTATGATGAATACAAACTTGTTTATGGATTTCAATCTGAGTTTTACGTTTATGAATTGCATGATTTTATTGTTGACTGACGACTAATAATTTTGTTGTGTAATTTGAACGCTTGGAGATAGCTTGTAATATGTGACATTTAATTATAGTTTAATCTCATTTCTTCCCTAAGGTCGGGGTAAGTAGATAAATTGCACCCTTAAGGGCTGATTCCGAGGCTTGAATAATGTGACGTGACACCCTCTCTTGGCCCGAGAAAGGTTTGGTCATAGTTGGACTATGACTTATTGTTCAATAGAGGAATCAGTGGTACTTAAGGAGTTAGATGTAACTAGAGGGGTAGCTCAAGAAATATTAAATGGGAATCGATTTTGGATTAATTAGATTTGTTCAAATTATTTGAGGGAATTAATTATATGTGATATAATTAATTTAATTTAATTATATATGATAGAATTAATATAATGTATTTGATACATTATAATATTAAGTTTATTTGAGAGGAAATAAATATTTGAATATGATTTAAATATTAATTATATGAATTTGATTCATATAAGTAAATTTAATATAAATGAGATTTATATTAAACACCACTGAAGAGAAATAAAACTATAGGTGATATTGTATTTGATACAATGTTAAACCCTAGGTTATATGTTTTATGTCATGTATCCTATAGTTATATATAATATATATAATAGTTTCATTTAAACTAAAATTAAATTGTTTTTTAATTTTTATTTTAATTTAAGTTAATGGGAGGGAAATAACTTCCCTCCCCTAATCTCTCTCAACACACTACATGTAAATGGGGTGGTTAGGGGTTTTTGTTGTTCTTCACAATTTTTTTTTTGGAAGAAGATACACAGAAGCTCTCTGAGATTTTTTGTTCTCTCTAGATCTCACCCTCTCCTCTCTCAATCTCACTCCCTCACCCAAAATACTGCAAAGCTCACACCTCTTACAGATTCTTTTCCCTTGCAGAGAATATAGAGGAAATTTTTGTGGTGGTAGCCATTAGGTTCCGAGATCATTGCAATTCGTGATGTTTTGGAGAAGGAGATTCACACTAAGAAGATAAAATCTTCAATGCCCTCACTCAAAATACTGCAAAGCTCACACCTCTTGCAGATTCTTTTCTCCTGCAGAGAATACAGAGGAAATTTTTGTGATGGTAGCCATTAGGGTTCCGAGATCATTGCAATTCGTGACATTTTGGAGAAGGAGATTCACACTAAGAAGATAAAATCTTCAATGGTTAGTTTTTCCTAATCTCTTTTCTCAATTCTAAATGCATGTTGTAATTTTAAATTGTTGATTATGCATATTTTTTTTTGTTTATTCTATAAAATTCAATGTTCTGTAAAAGTTGGAATTTGGGACCGATCCCCACTTCCTCACTGGACCTTAACCCATTCCTTCAATAAAAACTTTCTATAGTTGACCTTTTTGTCATATGAAATACCATATTTACCCCTAAATATTAAAACAACTCAAGTGGCTCCAGAGATCGTTCACATTCCTCTCGTATTCTCAATTTTTGCTCTCTGTTTTCTCTTGACTCTCCTTTGTCTTCGACGTCATCATCAATCAGTTCTTCACTGCACGCCAGTTGATTTCTACCATCTTCCACCACCGTTCTCGTGATTTGAAAGGTATTTTACTCGCTTCCTTTAATGCATGTTGATTTTCCATTCAACCATAACAAAACGGTTAGTTTGCTTAGTTTAACAAAATTGATCACCCAACATAGATTAAATGATCACCCAACTTAGTTGGGATTGGTGTCTTAATTCTCCCAGAGTCTCATTGTTTTGTAAAGATACACATTGTTTAATGAATAAAATAAGTGTTATTTAATTTTGGTATTTACTCATATCCAATAAACAAAGCTCCTTGGTTATCTTATGTGAACTTAAGCATGTATATGTGATATACAAGTGGATCATGCCTTAAGAGATAACCTAAATAGGTCTATAGTATAAGGATTAAGGTGGGATACCTGATCCTTGTGACACTACGGATACGGCCCGTTTTGTAGAGGTTTGCAAGTGTTGTAAACTACTACAGATGGTAGATCCTAACTATTCATGTGGAGACGTGCGAGCGAAGGTGTCCTATACAAAGAGTTTGTATAAGACCTAGACCACGAGATGACTAGACTCTGTATATAACATCATTGATACTAGAGACTTACATCTCAACTAAACGACCATAGGTGACACGACCTCAATCCTGAGTGTTTTGGGAACTCCTGCCTTTGAGGGCGGTCCTTTGATAGTATAGGTGAGAGTGGTCAGATTGCCAACTCAACATGCCTACCTTTTTGGGGACTTGTCTGATCTGGGAGCTGGGAACTCAATCCACAAGATGAAATTCACTCCTTTCTCGAAGTAGGGATAAGTAGAGAGATTGCTCCCTTAAGGGGTTATTCCAGGGCTTGAACATAGTAGTCACAACTTCTCTTTGGAAGAGAGGACCCAGTCATAGTAGGACTCCGACTTATGTTCATTAGAGGGATCAGTGGTACTTAAGGAGACAGATGTAACTACAGGGGCATAACGGTTATTGGTCCAGCTATACTTACGAGCGATCTGTGAAGGGTTGTCGCATTTCTGATTGGTTAAGATGGACACATAATATATCTGTGGTAAGGAGAGTTTAGCTATCGTTCTTTAGTGGAGTGCCTGGTAATTAACGAATGGTGGATCTCGTGACTAAAGAGTTTAGTCAGTTATTCACGCACTGTTGGAGCTTCGAGCTACAGGTCCATAAGGTCCCCTTGGTAGCTCAGTAGATTCAGTTGAGGATCAGTTCTTGGTGTTGATTTGAAATGTTCAAATTGACAAGGCATTTTGATTATATATGATATAATCGATTTGATGTATGAGATACATCTAGAGAAGGATTGATGTAAATGAGATTTACATTAAATACCATGGAATAGAAAAAGAACTATGGTTTATATGTTTCATAAGATGAAATATTAAAACTATAGGTTATAAATCTAGTATGATAAGTTGGTTATCATTTATTAATTAATTCTTTTTCTTTAATAACCAATTGAGTGGGTGGTTATTGGATTTTCATGGTAACCGTGAGATAAAAGAAAAATAGTTTTCATAATTTTAGTAACTGTTGAAAAGTTTTCCTAAAAAGTTTTTTTTTTAGATTTCTCTCTCGGCAAAAAGGATCTCACGATAGTCGTCAAGTAAATATAGATTTACTAAATGACAATTGGGCTAGCTAAACGATTGTGCAATGGCGAGCTAAACAATCGTACAGTATTTACCAAACGATCGCATAGCTTTTGCTAGACGATCACTGGCCCAAAGTAAACGATCGTGTAGTGTCTGTAGGTGACAGATTGAGCTAAACGATGAGCTAAACGATCACATAGCTTTTGCTAGACGATCGCATAGCTTTAGCTAAACGATTGGGCATCAACCTATACGATAGGTCTTCGTCATCTCCCACTTTCCCAGTCGTGTACACGATTGGTGTTTCCTCCTTCGTCTGCCTCATTCCAAGTTCAAACAGAGCCCACCCTCTAGATTCTCACACAGAAAATACCAAAGTAGCCTTGTTGGTGGTGTCTTACTCAACCCGACACCGTCGAGGTGTTGTTGAGGCCATTCTTGTTGCTGAGGAGGTCGTGGCCGAGGTGATCGTTGAGGACGAGCGCGAAGTGTTCATGCTATGTTGCAATCGTGTAGATCGAGCGTTTGAGGTTGCTGTTGTTCAAGCAGTCATGCGTGAAGGAGCGTGGAGACACATCATCAAATGTTCGTAGAGTATTCTCTTTGTTCATTTGAGTTTTCATGCTGTAATTTCTATATTAATTGTATAACCACTTGTTTTGTAGACGACTGTAATATGTGATGTTCATTCATGATTGTGATTTGGAATGATCTTATTTTCGCTGCTCATGGAAATCTCGGATTTGATTTCCTTCAGGTTAAACGATCTCCCAACTTAGGTTAAACAATATTCAAACTTAGGCTAAATGATTGCCTAACTTAGGTTGAACGATCACCCAACTTAGGCGAAACGATCATCCAACATAGGCCAATTGATCACCCAACTTAGGTTAAACGACCACCCAAATTAGGCTTAAATGGTCACCCAACTTAAGTTAAACGATCGCGCAACTTAGGTTAAATGATCGCCCAAAAAAGTCTTAAACAATCGCCCAACTTAAGGTAAATGATCGTTTAGGTTTTGGTCAACTATCGTTTAGGTTTCATTAAGCGATCTTCTACTTATTACTACAATGTATATGTTTGTTACAATTTACTAAGATGGTCGTCCCTGCTGAGAAATATTCTCCTGCTACTGTCTTTTGCTTGGTCCACAAAATGATTAGCTTGATTAAGAAGAAACTTTCCACAGAGCAGATGTTGATGCTTAAGAAAACATATTTTGGTCCACTATTGGACGTGGACCTTGTGTCTAATGGGCAGTTGTTTCACCATTTTCTGTTAAAGGAAGTTAGTGATAAGAACTCGAATTTTATAAGCTTTAACATATTGGGAAAGAAAGTTACATACACCCAAGATGATTTTAATTTGATAACTAGGATGTGGTTGATGAATTGTAAATGTGATGCGATTATGTTGTATGATTGCGGTGATGAATTATGCGTTGCACGTGCAAGTTTTCCTAGTAAAACCCAAGTATAAATCTCACTAGGTTTCCTGGTAAGTCCAGGGTCGAACACAGGGACTATTGAGTTACTATGCGACAGTAAATTTGATTCCTTTGCGGTGGAAAAAACAAATAAGTGGATGGTGTTTTGTTTTAAGTATATTTCCTATGCGACGGATTCAAGTGAAGAGTTGATAAAATAGAGAATTACAAGAGTATGCGATGAACGGGTTGAGAAGGGATTTAGCTAACACTTTCTAAGATTGCATTCAAGTTATGCGATCAAGCTACACACACACAACATGTCATCTCTCAATACGAATGCCATAGTTCCTATTTCTAGAACGCATGCGATGTATACGATAATGTCGATAGGACTTATGTCTAAGCCTCTATTCTTGTCTACGCGATGATGAATGATGCACACATACACAAGGTGACCACATACTATCATATCCTATTTCTAGGGTGCATGCGATGTGTAATAGCAAATAGAACTTATGTCTAAGTTTCTATCTCTTGCTTATCTAGTTCTAATCTGACTCTTTCTAGCTGAGATTCTAGCCTAACTGTCTCAAGTCTAGATTCTTTCTTTAGACTACTCTCTCAAGTATCTCTAAAGGGTGAATGATGCATATATAAGACAAGATGATCGCATAAAATGTAGCTTTTTGGTCATGCTAGCTAAGTACTTCTCAATCCATTCGGAAATTTAGCTACTCATGCGAAGTAAGAAGAGATTGAACATAAGTTGAAATGAAATTTCCATTGTTTATAAATTAGATGTAGAATGTAGAATAACAATAAGAATGTAGAGATAAGAAGCCCAGTAGCAATGTCTTGCTTCCCCTGGCCTTTTACACTGTTTCTTCACTTCAACTCTGCCCAGATGAATATCCTTGCTTTCGCAAGTGTTGGCCCTTTCTCCTTTTGTAGCACTTCTTGGTAGTCTTTCGAGCTATCCAAGAATGATCTCTCAGCGTCTTCTTTTCTTCGCTCATCTCCGTCCTCTAAGTATGTGTAAGGCCATAAATAATATATACTTATAAAAGGAGGGGTAAAAAGGGAAATGACACAACAACCAATGATGACCAAGGAAAGAATGTGGGGAGAGAAGATGGAGAGGACCACGAGGCTGTTACAAAAGGGCAGGGATTGTACTGAAGGAGGCAGGAAAAGAATTGGCTGAAAGTGAGAAGGCTTTTGGTGAGGAGAGAAGTGTTCAACTCTCTCTAAGCTGCTGGGGTGTCCTTGCTTGTATTTTCTTCTTTCGGAGGGACAGGGGAGATTCATTTTGGGGGAGAGGTTTGCTCTATTTTGGGGGAAAGAACGAGTGGGACTGGTGGAATGACTGTATCGAGACGTTCTTTTAGAAGAAATCGTTTATAAATAAAAGCAAGGAGTAGTAAAGCTTCATTTCTATCGTCTTCATCCTTTCTTGTTCTCTGTTTTTCTCTTCATCTGGTTTGTTGCTCTTTTATTCCGACTTGCAGAGGTTAAAAGCTTACGAGTGGTATCAGAGCCGCTTCATCTTGGGGCGTACGCGGGCGATGGCTTAGAAATAAATAGAGGAAAGGCTGGAAAAGAATGAGAGGGAAGTATTTAAGATGAAAGAAATGTTGCTGGGTCTGTGTAAGAACATCGAGAAGTTGACAGAGGAGATGAGAGAAAGTAATGCGGCTCGGAAAGCTGAGGAGTCGGGCGTGTCTGATGGGAGGAGGATGAAAATGAAAGGGAAGGCATGAAACCAAGTCGACCCCCAGCAATGGAGGAGGGGGATCCGATAAAAGCAAGTACAAAAGGCTGGAAATACCAATTTTCGCTGAAGAGAACCCGAAGTCTTGGGTGTACAGGGCAGAGCACTATTTTGAAATCCACAAGCTGTCTGATCAAAAGAAGGTTAAGGTCACGGTCATCAGCTTTGGGTCGGAGGAAGTGGACTGGTTTCAATGGAGCCACAACCGGAGACCTATTAATACATGGCAGGAGTTGAAAAGAAGGATGTTTGAATACTATAGACCGACCGAAGAAGGTAGCTTGGGCGCGAGGTTGTTGAGGATAAAGCAAGAAGGATCCTATGCGGACTACGTGAAGAAATTTGTCACGTATTTGGCACCCCTACCCCACCTGGCTGAAAAAGTTCTCAAAGATTCATTCGTAAATGGACTGGAACCAACCTTGAGTTCCGAAGTGATCAGTAGAAAACCAACCACCCTGGAGGAATGTATGTATGAAGCCCAACTGGTGAGCGACCACAATGTGGCCTTGAAGATAGCTTTAGCATATCTAGGGGTTGCTGGGCATTGAAAAAGGAATCCCAAGGGAAAGAGAACTCAATGCTGAAGAGCGAGAAGAGCCTGGATACATAAGGGACCAAACGGATCACCTTACTTGTGAAGAGCAACTTCATGAAGAAGAAGCCACCAATGAAATGTCTTTCAGACAGTGAGTTTCGTGAACTGCTGGACAAGGGACTATGCTTTCATTATAATGAGAAATACAGCCCAGAACATCGATGCAAGTTGAAGGAGAACTGAGAACTGTTGTTATTCATTACCAATGATAGTGAAGAAACCACCCTGGAGTAGGAGGAAAGGGGGGAGCCGCGGGAAGAAGAAGAAATAGAGGAAACGGTCGAAATTGTTTTGAGGTTGATATATGACCTATCAGCCCGGGGGACGATGAAGCTAAGATGGAAAATGAAGGGGAAGAAAGTAGTGGTGCTGATCGACTGTGGAGCCACACATAATTTTGTGCACAAAAGGTTAGTAGACAAGCTGAAAATGCCAATGAATAGGAAGAGCTTCTCTGTAGTAATCTAGAATAGGGATGCTAGAGGGGGAGGGGTTTGCAAGGCGAATGAACTTAAGCTACCCAACCTTAGTGTTAAGGCCGATTTCCTAGCGATAGATTTGGAACAAATGGATGTGGTGCTTGGGATGCCTTGGTTATGCACGACGGGAATCATGGGAGTACATTGGCCATCTTTAACCATGTCGTTTCTGTCAGGGGACTCACAAGTCATTTTAAAGGGTGATCCTTCTCTAACTAAGGCAGAGGTCTCTTTTAAGACGCTCACAACATCCTGGGAAAAGGAAGACCAAGGTTTTTTTGGTAGAGTTTCAAAATTATGAGTATGACAGTGAAGAAAAGAATGAAGGGAAAGAGGAGCTCGAGGAGGCAGGGGAGCTTCCACTCATGATCCGAGCCCTGTTCAAAGAAAATAAGGACATATTCGAGGAAATAAAGACACTACCACCTAAAAGAGCTGTAAACCATCGCATCTTGATGAGCGCGGATCAGAAACCGATGTAAGGCCATATAACTACGACCACAACCAGAAAGAAGAGATTGAGAAATTGGTGGAGGAAATGCTTAAGGCAGGAATCATCCGGCTAGGCCACAACCCATATTCTAGTCCGATCCTATTAGTGAAGAAAAAAAGATAGAGGATGGAGGTTCTGTGTCGATTATAGAAAACTAAACCAAGAAACAGTGGCTAACAAGTTCCCTATACCGGTCATTGAGGAGCTGTTAGATGAATTACATGGGTCAGCAGTCTACTCTAAGTTGGATCTGAGGTCCGGGTATCAACAAATAAGGATGAATGAGAATGACATCGAGAAGACAGCCTTCCGAACTCATAAAGGTCACTATGAATTCCTTGTCATGTCGTTCGAACTCACAAACGCACCAGCCACCTTTCAATCATTAATGAACCAGGTTTTTCGTCCTTTTCTTCGTAAATTTGAACTTGTTTTCTTTGACGACATATTGGTATACAGCCCTGACCTATCAACACACGAAACACACTTGGGAGTGGTCTTCAATGTGCTTCGAGATCATAAGCTGTTTGCAAATCAAAAGAAATGCACCTTTTGCCAAGCACGAATACAATACTTAGGCCATTGGATATCACCTAATGGAGTAGAAGCTGATGATGGGAAGGTCAAAGTTATGAGGGAGTGGCCACAACCTCAGAATGTTTCTAGATTAAGAGGATTTTTGGGGCTCACGGGGTAATATAGACGTTTTGTGCAAGGGTATGGGAATATTGCAGCCCCACTTACTAAGCTTCTCTAGAAAAACTCATTCAAATGGGGTGAAGAAGCCAATCAAGCCTTCATAAATCTGAAACAAGCCATGGACACGGCCCCGGTCCTAGCCCTCCCATACTTCTCAAAAGGATTTGTGATAGAAACAAATGCATCGGGAACCGGCTTAGGGGCTGTTCTGTCCCAAGACTCAAAGCCTATAGCATATTTCAGTAAAAAATTATCAGCAAGGGCCCAAGGAAAGTCTATTTATGAAAAAGAGTTGATGGCAGTAGTTCTAGTAGTACAAAAATGGAGGCATTATTTGTTGGGAAGAAAATTCCCAGTGATCTCAGATCAGAAGGCATTGAAATTCTTGATAGAGTAGGGCGAAGTGCAGCCCCAGCTCCAACGGTGGCTAACCAAGCTACTTAGATATGATTTTGAAATCCTATACCAACCGGGGTTACAAAACAAAGTCGCAGATCCCTTGTCAAGAGTGTGGGCACAAGGGGAATTGAGTGCACTATCAACACCAACTATTATAGATATTGAAGTTGTTTTGAAAGAAGTAGAAGAAGATGAGGAACTACAGAAAATCATCACCCTTATGAGGGAAAATCCAGAGGGGATACCGAGGTATAAATGGCAACATGACCGATTGACCTACAAGGACAGGTTAGTGCTATCCAAAAAATCTAGTTTAATTCCTTCACTATTGCATACATTCCATGACTTGGTGTTAGAGGGACACTCGGGATTCCTGAGAACTTACAAGAGAATTAATGGAGAGCTATATTGGCAGGGAATGAAATCTGATGTAAAGAAGTATGTGAAGGGTGTGAAATATGCCAAAGAAACAAGTTCGAGACCCTTACACCAACAGGCTTACTTCAACCACTCCCTATTCCATATATGATATTGGAGATTGGAGCATGGATTTCGTGGAAGGGTTAGCAAAGGCCGAAGGGTATGATGTTATAATGGTTGTGGTAGATCGCTTGAGTAAGTATGCACATTTCACCCCTCTCAAACACCCTTTTTTAGTAAAGAAAGTAGCAGAAATTTTTATTTAGGAAGTAGTGAGACACCATGGAGTACCTTTGTCTATTTTGACTGATAGAGATAAAATCTTCGTGAACAATTTTTGGAAGGAGATGTTTACAACGATGGGAACGAAACTTAAAAGAAGTACATCATTCCATCCTCAAACTAACAGACAAACGGAGAGGGTAAACCGTTGTTTAGAGACTTACTTGCATTGTTTCTGTAATGAACAACCGAGAAAATGGAACAAATGGATAGCATGGGCCGAATTATGGTACAACACAACCTTCCATATATCAATCAAGACCACTCCTTTTTCAGGCTGTTTATAGGAGACCACCCCCACCTTTCATCACTTATAAGGACAGAAAGACCTTCAACAACACCGTGGAATAGTAGTTACAAGAGTGGGACTTAGCACTCAATGCCTTGAAGGAAAATTTGGCCATAGCTCAGAATCGAATGAAGAAGCAAGCCGATAAACATAGGAGAGAATTGAGCTTTGAGGTTGGAGAAGAGGTATACTTGAAATTGAGACCTTACCGATAGGAAACATTGGCAAAAAGAAGATGTGAGAAGCTGGCACGAGGTTCTATGGACCTTATAGAATAACTGAACGAGTGGGAGAAGTAGCCTACAGATTAGACTTGCCACCAGAAACTGAAATACATAACGTATTCCATATCTCTCAGCTTAAGAAGAAGCTAGGACAAAGCCAACAGATCCAACAACACCCTCCTATGTTGACTGAGGAGTTTGAGCTGCAAACTGCACCTGAGACTGTTTTGGGAATACAATGGAATGGAGATATGGTAACACAAGAGTGGTTGGTCAAATGGAAGGGGATGTCCGAAAATGAAGCGACTTGGGAAGATGTTCGAGTCTTGAATCAACAATTCCCACATTTCAACCTTGAGGACAAGGTTCATTTCGAGAAGAGATGTATTGTAAGGCCACAAATAATATATACTTATAAAATGAGGGGTAAAAAGGGAAATGACACAACAACCAATGATGACCAAGGAAAGAATGTGGGGAGAGAAGATGGAGGGGACCACGAGGCTGTTACAAAAAGGCAGGGATCGTACTGAAAGAAGCAGGAAAAGAATTGGCCGAAAGTGAGAAGGCTTTTGGTGAGGAGAAAAGTGCCCAGCTCTCTCTAAGGTGTTGGGGTGTCCTTGCTTGTATTTTCTTCTTTTAGAGGGACAGAGGAGATTCAATTTGGGGGAGAGGTTTGTTCTATTTTGGGGAAAGAACGAGTGGGACTGGTGGAATGACTGTATCGAGAGGTTCTTTTAGAAGAAATCGTTTATAAATAAAAACAAGGAGTAGTAAAGCTTCATTTCTATCGTCTTCGTCCTTTCTTATTCTCTGTTTTTC
Organism: Benincasa hispida; assembly: GCF_027475165.1. Taxonomy (NCBI): domain Eukaryota; kingdom Viridiplantae; phylum Streptophyta; class Magnoliopsida; order Cucurbitales; family Cucurbitaceae; genus Benincasa; species Benincasa hispida. Next base: position 21,202,106 of record NC_143488.1, read on the forward strand.
TCTTCTTCTGGTTTGTTGCTCGTTTATTCCAACTTGCAGGGGTTAAAAGCTTACAATATGACTATGAACAGACTAACAACTAACTATCTTGTATATGATCTCTATTCTATATCGCGAACTCCTTTAACGATGTGGCCTTTGATATTTATAGAGCTTAAGGTGAAGAAGCTTTTCTCTCTAATGATTGCAATGATGGGTGGTCATTAAATCTCCTGCTCTGATGTGCCGATTAATGGTCACCGAAAAGTTAAGTGTACTTTCTGCAGTGTGTCGTTAACAACTTGTCAACTGAATTCGGATTCGACCGTCATTAGCTTTCCATCCCATCATGATTTATTATGTTTTCACCTTGATGCACCGTCTTTATGCAGCCATCTTCTTGAGCAAATTCTCGTGATCGCATATGATCGCATGACTTTGCGATCGTAATCTTTCAATGCGCGCGAACACCGAATTCCTTGGATCGCAATTTTACTTGCGCCAATGCATTTTTCCTACACAAAATAAGTAAATTAGCTGCTTTTATGCGATGGGCGCATGCGATCACAATATTCTCAATTTAATGCTTTTGGACATGATTTTTCATATTTTTACCATCACATTCCCTTATTGTTTTACTTATTTGCGTTGTAATAACGTGCATTTCTGCCTGTTATCACACCCCTAAATTCAAAACAATGCTTGTCCTTAAGCATAAATTAAAGATTTTCTTTAGAGAGTCAGCCGCCTTTTCCCTACCTAGATTTCTCAAGGTGCCTTATTCAAATTTTATGAACCAAAATCTTCTTAATTTCTACCCTGGTCTCTTCCTAAATTATTTCTAAAACTTAGGGACCACAAGTTTAACCTTCAAAAAGACTTTACTTGTTTCCAGAACATCGCATGATTTATTTCGAAACTTTTTTTCAACCGGTGTGTTTCCAAATGATTTTTATCCTTGGGCAGTTTAGATATTCCTTTTTGTGACCTTGCACTGATCCAAATGCCTAGCCTTTGTTTTGGCTTACCCCCATGGGTGTCATACGGACATGTAACTACGAGCAAGGCGCTCTTTCTCAGCTAAACTCATGCCCATTTGGCTGCGGAGTTGCGATCACTTGATTTATGTGTTGATCACGATTCCTACCCTCATTTTGGCTTTCCTCCCCGGGTGTCATGCGGACATCCAACTACGAGTATGATCCAATCTCAACGTTATGATTTTTTTTAAAATAAAAATGTCTAAAAGGGGCAAGGTTGAAAACTAAATACTAGTATCCCCAAATTTATACTCAGCAATGTCCTCGTTGCTAATAGACTGAAATGACTCATGCGATGCGCTTAGGAAGTTTTGTAAAAATTATTTTGAAAGAAAGCTGGTGGACCACTAACTTCAAGAAATATTTCGTGAATTGACCATCCTGAAATTAAGTTGATTCTAGTACATGCGATGAGAAATAAAGGCATGAGTTTCATCATTGAAATCATAATTGGTATGAAAAAATTTGCGGTGACTGAATAAAGTAATCAACATTCAATGATTGCGCCAGACTAAAGAGGATGCGATGATAAAATTAGCAATGTTAAAAATGAGATGCGAGAGTGCAAAATTTGGAATAAAAAATCAAAGAAAGATACAAGCCCCAAATTTACTCTGTTGCCCGCATCAACTGTGTTCGCATCCTACTTTGTGGCGAGTTGATTTCTTGATTGCGATGGGCTAAATGAGCTGGCCGCGTGTTTTTAGTTTATCTTGTAGCTCCACTGCAATCGTTTACTACGATCGTTGCCGAAAATCAAGAGGATCAAAAGTATGAAATACGGAGTTGATAATTGTAAAGAGTAGTGTTTGTACAAAAAGGTAAAGTAAGTTCATGAAATAAAGATATAAAAAAGATAGTTCAAAAAATGCGTCCCTGATGAGTTTGTATCGCATATTAGCGCAGGGACTACTCATTTCTTCTTTCGTCAGGAATTCCTCAGGTCCATGGAGATTTTCTCGCGATGTAAGTCTCCTCTGTGATACATCTTGACTCTTTTTCCGTTGACCTTGAATGCGTTGGTCCCTTCTTCATTGGTTAACTCAACTGCACCATGCGGGAATAATTCTTTGATTATAAATGGTCTGAACCAACGTGACTTTAATTTTTTGGGAATAATTCTTTGATTATAAATTGTATAACAACACCTTCTGTCCCACCTGGAGATTCTTTTCGCATAGTCGTTTGTCATACCAATGTTTTTTGCATTCCTTGTAGATCTTGGCATTTTCGTATGCTTGAATTCTTCATTCGTCTAGCTCGAGCAACTGAAGTTTTCTTGCCTTCCCTGCAGTCTTCAAATTAAAATTGAGCTTATTCACTGCCCACAGTGCTTTGTGCTCCAATTCCAGCGATAAGTGGCATGCCTTCTCAAACACCAGCGCATACGGGGACATTCCTATTGGTGTTTTATAGGCGGTCATGTATGCCCACAAGGCATCGTCCAGCTTCATGGCCTAATCTTTGTGTAAAGGATTCACCACTTTCTTTAAAATCAGTTTGATTTCCCTATTAGACATCTCGACGTGGTCGTTTGTTTGTGGATGGTATGTGGTGGCGACCTTATGGTGGATATTATACTTGAGCAATAGTTTTTATGATGCCATTGACAAAGTGGGAGCCTTCATCACTTATTATGGCATGTGGGGTGCCAAAACCAGTGAAGATATTTCTTCGTAAGAATTTTGGAGACTATCGACGCATCGCTTGCGACACATGATACTGCGTCAACCAATTTGGAAACATAATCGATGGCCAACAGAATGTACTTGTGACCATTTGATGGTGGAAATGGTCCCATGAAGTCTATGTCTTAAACGTCGAAAAGTTCCAATCCTAATATAATATTCATTAGCATCGCATTCTTCCATGAAATATTTCCCGTGCGCTGGCACTTGTCGCATCTCATAGAATAGTCTCTCGCATCCTTGAATAGAGTTGGCCAAAAATACCCGCTCTGTAACACCTTTGCTGCTGTGTGTTGACCTCTAAAATGTTCAACATACGTAAGTCATGGCATTTTGATAGTATGCGCTGGTGAGCAGCCTCTGATACACATAGATGCAAGATCTGGTCTGACCCCCTTTTGTAAAGATTTGGCTCGTCCCAATAATAAGATTTACATTCGTGCATAAGCCGCCTCTTTTGGTAGGCTGTCTAATTTTTCGGAAATTGTTCACAGACCAGATAATTGACAATATCTGCGTACCATGGTAATTCTTCAAGTTTGAACAGTTGCTCATCTGGAAAGGTTGTGTTTAGCTCCGACTGGTTGCGTCTACTTCCAGATTTTCTAATCTTGATAGGTGGTCCGCAACTTGGTTCTCCGTCCCCTTGCGGTCAATGATTTCCATCTTGAATTCTTGGAGGAGGAGAACCCATCAAATTAACCTCGG